>NW_027187200.1:190619-290724 GCF_028583685.1 Petaurus breviceps papuanus
TGTGTGTGTGTGTGTGTGTGTGTGTGTGTGTGTGTGTGTGTGTGTGTCTGTGGTGGGGGGAAGTTTAAGGTATAAGAGGACTAGAAGGGAAGGTGGGGCTAGGTTATGAAGGGCTTTGAATACCAGAAGATTTTGTATTTGATTCTGGAGATGACAGATAATTACTAGAGTTTACTGAGTAGGGAATGATACAGTTGGACCTGCATTTTAGGAAGATCATGTTGGCCACTTAGTGGAGGATAGATTGGAGTGGGGAGAGACTTGTGGAAGGAAGACCTGCCAGCAGGCTATTGCAATAGTCCAGGTGTGAGGAGATGAGGGTCTTTATCAGGGTGATGGCAGTATCAGAAGATAAAAGGAGGCATATTCATGAGATGTTACAAAGGCGAAATTGACAGACCTGGACAACAGATTGGATGGGGGGCTGAGAAATATCCAGGAGTTGAGGATGACACTTAGGTTGATGAGTTGAAGATGAATACGGGACACCCAGCTTGAAGTGTCTGATAGGCAGCTGGAGATGCAAGTCAGCACATAGGTTAGGCCTAGATAAGTAGATTTCAGGATCATCAGCATGGAGAGGATGGTTGAATCCGTGGGAAATTATGAAGTCAGTAAGAGATATAGCATAGAAGATGAAGAAAAGAGGGCCCAGAACAGAGCCCTGTGGGAAACCTACCAGTGTTGTGTATTATCTGAATGAAGATCCAGAAAAAGAGACTGAAGAGTGGTCAGACAAATAGGAAGAAGATCAAGAGAGAGTATGTCCTGAAACCCTAGAAGGAAGAGAGTTTCAAGGAGACGAGAGTGATTGATGGTGTCAAAAAAATGTTCTTGATGAACATTGAAAAAATCTTTGGATTTAGCAATTAAGATATCATTGGTAACCTTGGAAAGGGCAGTTTCAATTGAATTATGAGGTCAGATGCCATACTGCAGAGAGTTAAGAAGAGAGTGAGAGGAGAGAAAATGGAAACATCTATTGTAGACGATCTTTTTGAAGTGTTTAGTCACAAAAAACAGGAGAGATATGAGATGAGAGTTAGCAGGGATAGATGGATAAAATGAGGGTTTTGAGGATGGAGGAAACATGGGCATGTTTGGAAGAAGTAAGGAGCAGTCAGTAGATTAGGAGAGATTTAAGATAAGTGAGAGGGGAGATTATAAAATAGGCAACCTTCTAAAGGAGATGGAATGGAATGGGATCATTTGTGTATCTAGAGGGGTCATTGTTGACAAGGAGAAGGGCTACCTCATCATGTGACACAGGGTAAAAGAGGAAATAGTGGCAGAAGGAATCTTGGTGAGGTAAGGTAGGAAGGGAGAAGAGGGAACTCTCAGCAAATGGCTAAATTTTTTTTGCTAAAATATGTTTTTTAGCTGAAAAGGTGGGGGAGTGGAAGCCGTGGGATGCTTGAGGAAGGATGGATGAAAAGATTTGGATGCACTGTTGTGGTGGGATAGTGAGTTTATTATGGAGATGTAGTAGGATTACCTAGCAGCAGTGAGGGCCCAGAAGTTTGTAGTGAACTCAAGTCAGGATTGTTGCATGATTTTATCCACTTTCCTTCAAGGTTATAGCTATAGACCTCCTTTTAGCTATGCATAAGGTCCCAGTTGGTAAATGTGAGAGCTGGTATTTGAACCCATTTCTCTCCTGGCTTAAAGTCTTCTGTTCTTTCCCATAGATCAGTCAGTTAGAGACTTACATCTCTGATTTTTTATGGGACCAGGGATCATACCCAATATTAACACTCTATGATTCATCCCACGTTAGTTTTTCTCAAACTGAGCATCACAAACTTTATCTATTGAGCATAAAATAACTGTCCCCCAGTGAGTGTATTAACCCTGCCAAGAGAGGTTAATCTCACATCATAGTGGACCAATGTATTGTGATAATGTAAGGAAGGACCTGCCTGCCCTACCCCCTGCAAATTGCCTTGGTTCTTGAAATCCCTTTGATTTCACTTTGAATCATTCCTTTGAAATAAGGTGGTGCTCCCATAAGGCTTCTATTAAAAATAAAAATCTTGCATCTGGGAAAATATCCATTAACATCCTAGGAGAATTAGTTTGTGGTTTTGGTAGGGAGAGAACAAGATGAGCTACTATACAGGAGTTTTCTTTTCCTTTTTTTGAGAGAGCAGGTAGTTTGCTTCAGTCTGCATTCAGACTCTGTAGTTCTTTCTCTGGATGTGGAGATCCCTTTCCATCATGAGTCTTTTGGAGCTGTCTTCTAACCTTGCATTGTTGAGAGGAGTCCAGTCTATCAAAATCAGTCATCACAGATACTATGTGTCTGTAATTGTGTACAAAGTTCTCCTGGTTCTGCTTCCCTCACTCAGCATCAGTTTATATGTCTCTCCCGGTTATTATGAAGGCTGTCTGCTCCACATTTCTTATAGCACAATAGTATTCCATTACATTCATATACTACAACTTGTTTAGCCATTCCCCAATTGATGGATATCCCCTTGATTTCTAATTCTTTGCCACCACAAAAAGAACTGCTATAAATTTTTTGTACATACAGGACCTTTTCCCACTTCTATGATGTCTTTGGGATACAATCCTAGAAATGGTATTGTTGGGTCAAAGGGTATGCACTTCTTTGTATAGACCTTTGGGCATAGTTCCAGATTGCTTTCCAGAATTGTTGGATCAGTTCACAACTCCACCAACAATGAATTAGTGTTCCAATTTTTCCACATCCTCTCTGGCATTTATCATTTTCCTGTTTTGTCATCTTAGCCAATCTGACTGGTGAGATGTGGTACCTCAGAACTGTTTTGATTTTCATTTCTCTAACCAATAGTGATTTAGAGCATTTTTTCATATGCTTATAAATGTCTTTAATTTCTTCCTCTGAAAACTGCCTTGAACAGGAGTTTTATAAAACAGTATGGCGTAGTGGAAGGAAAGCAAAATATATGAATTCAAACCCCATTTATATTACATATTCCCATTCGACCTTAAGTAAGTCACTTGACCTCTTTTGGACTCAGTTTCTTCTGTGAAATATGATTATTTAAGGTCCCTTCCAGGCCTGACATTTAGTGATCCTCCCTTTACACATATAACTGAGTATGCACTGGTGAAAGGAGTGTGAGATCACTGATGGTGCAACCAAGATAGGAATCGTTCTATTCTCACCATGACCATGAGAAGAATTGCCTCACAGGAAGTAAGCCCACTAACTAAGCCCAGCCTCTTGATTGCAAATAGCCACAACCACAGATAGCTTTTGCTCTGGCCCTCTGTCCTGTACCCATTCAGCTAATGACTCTTTCCAACATGGCAAGGACTGCTTCATTCTCAGGTACTTTTTAAAAGAGCCTTTCCTGGCTTCTGCTGGCAGCGTCAGCAGAAAGACAGATGGTTGTGATGACAGGAGAGCCAACAGAGTTGGATGATTCCCTACCAAGGCTTGGAGCTCTCTCCCTCTCCTTCCCCCTCTCCCTCTTTCTGCCTGGTCGTTGGTACAGGCTGTTTTCCTGATTCAAGCCAGTACTAGCAAGAAAAAGCAATGATGGCAACAAGGCTAAGTGATCCACACACTGGGTTTCAAATTCAGTGTTTTTGTACACCTGGATGGAGCAAAGAGGAATCCCTGTGCTGACTTTCAGTGGCCCTGAGGGAGAGAGGAGATGGGCTGTTCCCTCAGGACCTCACCAAGGCTTCCCATATGTAAAACATAAGGCCTGGTGCACCCACAGTACAAAGCACAGCAGGTCTGACATCTTTTTCATGTCAGTGAAGGATGAGGGAAGCAATCCAAAGAAAACCTGGTTGCATAAAATAATATTAAACCACAAAATCCAAAGGCTAAACAAATAAAATAAGATTTTCCTGAGACCAGTCCAAGCCAAAACCTTCTGCTTGTCATTTTTTCTTACAAATTTAATTTTTTAAAAATAACAATTTTTTTCTTTCTCACTCCCCATCACCACTCCCTTCCCCCACCATTGTTTTTTTTAAAGGAAAAACAAAACCCTTATAACAAATATGTGTAGTCAGGTAATGTAAATTCCCACGTGAACCATGTCAAAAAACTTATGTCTCATTCTGTATCTTGTATCTATCACCTTTCTATTGGCAGGTAGGTAGTATATAATTCCTCTGGAACTGTGGTTGGTCATTGTTAAGTATCTCAAAGTTGCTTGTTATTACAAATAACTGTCATTGTAGAATCATTTTACCAGTTTTATTCACTTAACTCTGTATCAGTTCATACGAGTCTTCCCAGGGTTATCTGAAGCCATCCCTTTTTGTAGTTTCTTACAGCACAATGATATCCCATAAACTTTATGGACCATTATGGATAACCCATTAGTTTTCAGTTCTTTACCACTATAAGAAGAATGAATCCTGCCTTCCCATCCCCATCATCTCATTCTTTTCCTGCAGGAATGTGCTTGGTATGGACAAAAAGAGGTGCTTCTAACCCTTTCATATGAATCATCTTGTTAATGACTACTTCTTGGATCCAGTCATTCAATCTGTCTCAAATAAGTCTAGTTGTACAAATATTTACTATATATAGATTCAGCTAAATGGTACAGTGAATAGAGTGCTGAGTGTGGACTCAGGAGGACCTCAACTCTAATCTTGCCTCAGACACTTACTAGCCTTAAGACCACTGGATGAGTCACTTAACCTCTGCCTTCCTCAGTTTCCTCAGCTGTAAAATGGAGCTAATAATAGCACCTGTCTTCCAGGCTTGTTGTGATTCAAATGAGATAATATTTGTAAAGTGTTTAGCTCAGTACCTGGTACATAGATGGTAATTAATAAATTGTTGTTCCTTCCTATATCCATCCATCTTGTTCACAGAAATCATATAAGAGATCTGTCAAATTCTTTGCTGAAATCTAGGCAAGTTATGTCTACAGGATTCTTCTGATTTACCAGCTTACTTATTCTGAAAAAAAAATAGAAATAAGTGTATACTAGCATGACTTACTCTATGTGAAGCTATGCCCACTCGCTGTGATCCCTACTGACTTTTCTAAACACTCACAAACCATCTCTTCAATAATATGTTCTAGAATTATATCAACAATCAAGGTCAAACTCTTTTTGTGTGTCATGGATGACTTAGGAATTCTTTTTTTTCCATTTTTCAAATGCTTTATTAACTTCTGATTTACATCATTCATTTCCTCCAGATTTTGAGTTACAAATTTTCTCCCTGTTTTTCCCTTGCTCACTGCCCCAAAATAGCAGTCCCACAGGATATCCCCTCTTCCAATCTGCCATCTCCCATATCTACTCCCATACCCCCTTCGACATTTCCAGTAAGGCATGGTGGATCTCTATGCCCCAGTGCTGTATATCTTATTTCCCAATTACATGTAAAATAGTATTAATAATAGTGTATATATATTTAAACATTATATTTTAAAACTTTGAATTCCAGATTCATTCCCTTCCTCCCTTGTCACCCACCCTTACTGGGAAGATAAATAGTTCAGTATAGGTTGTACATGTGTAGCTAATGCAAAACATTAACACAGTAGCTATATATTTCCCTCCCTCCTATCCCACCTCCCACTTGTTCTATTCTCTACTTTAATCCCATCCCTTTTCAAAAGTGGTTGCTTCCAACTTCCCTAATCCCCAGCATGCCTTCCCTTCCATCGTCTCCCCTCTCATCCCCTTACCCCCTACTATCATTTAGGGTGAGATACCTTATTTAGTGTGTATTTCATTCCCTCCCCAAGACAAATTCAATGAGAATAAGGTTGACCCATTCCCTTTTGCCTTCCTATTCTTCCCATCCATTGTAACCATTTTCCCTTGCCTCTTCTATATGAGATAGTTTACCCCATTCTGTCTCTCCCCATCTTCTCTCATTATATTCCTCTCTCACCTCTTTATTTCACCTTTTAAGTATCATCCTTTCTTATTAAATTGGTCCTGTGCCCTCTATCTATGTATACCTGTATACATATATACACACATTCACATATGTATTTATATGCCCGTATATCCTCCAATATAGAAATATATATACATATGTATATATGTATATTTATATTACCTTCAACTATTTTCATACTGAGAAAAGTTTCATCAGTTACAATTATTGTTTTTCTATGTAGGAATGTTAATAGTTCAACTTTGATAAGTCTCTTATGATTTCCCTGTTTACCTGCTCGTGCTTCTCTTGCTTCTTGTATCTGAATGTCAAATTTTCTATCCAACTCTGGTTTTTTCATCAAGAATGCTTCAAAGTCCTCTCTTCCACTGAATGACCATATTTTCCCCTGAAACATGACACTCAGTTTTGCTATGTAGGTGATTCTTGGTTTTAATCCCAGCTCCTTTGCCCTCTGGAATATCATATTCCAAGCCCTTCAATCCCTCACTGTAGAAGCTGCCAGATCCTGGGTTATCTTGATTGTGTTTCCACAATATTCGAATTTTTTTCTTTCTGGCTGCTTGTAATATTCTCTCCTTAATTTGGGAATTCTGGAACCTGGCTATAACATTCCTAGGAGTTTTCTTTTGGGGATCTTTTCCAGGAGGTAATCGGTGGATTCTTTCAACTTCTATTTTGCCCTCTGATTGTAAAACATCAGGACAGTTTTCTTTGAGAACTTCCTGGAGGATGATTTCTAGGTTCTTACTTTGATCATGGCTTTCAGGTAGTCCAGTAATTTTAAAATTATCTCTCCTGGATCTATTTTCAGGTCAGTGGTTTTTCCCATGAGATATTTCACATTGCCTTCTATTCTTTCATTTGTTTGGATCTGTTTAACAGCATCTTGATTTCTCAGGAAGTTGTTAGCTTCTATTTGCTCCAATCTAATTCTGAAGGAATGATTCTCCTCAGTGAGCTTTTGAGATTCTTTTTTTCATCTGGCAAATTTGGCTTTTTAAGGCATTCTTCTCCTCATTGCCTTTTTGAGCCTCTTTTGCCATTTGAGTTAGTCTGTTTTTTAAGGTGTTATTTTTCTCATTCAGGCTGTTGACTCTCATTTCATAATTTTCTTGTATTGTTCTCATTTCTCTTGCCATTTTTCCTCCACTTCTCTTATCTGCTTCTTAAGGTCTTCTATGGCCTGTTATCAGCTTGCATTTTCCTTTGAAGCTTTTGGTGCATGAGTTCTGACTTCACTGTCTTTCTCCTGTTCCATACTTTGATCCTTTTTGTCCTCAAAATAGGAGTCTAATGTTGGATTCTTCTGTTTGCTTTTCTTCCTTTGCCTGGTCATGTTGCCAGTCAATTACTTGACTTTGGGGCTTTTTGCCACAGTAGGACTCTGCTACCAGACAAGGGAGCTTCATACCAAATGCTGGGGTTTTCTCAGCTGCTGAAGGTATTAGTTGAGTGCCTTCTCTGAAGCCTCTACACACTCTGGCAAGCTGGTTGCACACCCCAGCACCTCCACCCTAGACCACAATCTAGATCTAATCCAGTTAAAGAGCGATTACCCCTCAGACTGGTCTTTTGGTCCCCCTACAGTCTGCAGGCCTTCTAGCTGAAGCTGAAATGTGGCACTGGCTGCCCGAGGCAACTGTGGCTTCTTGCCCTGGGGGCAAAAGCCAATGCACTCCCAACTACTTGGTCCCAAAGTCTACACTGCACTGACCTCTCACTTTGTCCTTAGCATCTATATGTTGATAATTCTGGACTGCCACAGCTGCTGGTGATCTGGAGTCCTTCTAGCAGGTGGTTGGTCAGGCTCACCCTGGGGCTAAAACCTTGGGTGGAGCTGGGCTGGGCTCCCAGAGTGCTGAGCTGGTCACTTGCTGCCAGCCTGCTGGGCTGTCCTCCGTGGGAGGTTAGCTTCTCTGTGTCATTTTGTGGATTCTGTAGCTCCAAAGTTTGTTCAGAGTCCCCTTTTACATGATTTGGAGGAGGTGAGAGCTGGAGCCTCGCGAAGTTCCTGTTTCTACTCCCTGACTTAGGAATTCTAATGAAATCTTATGGATCCTTTCTCAGGATAACATTTTAAAATACATAAAATAAAATACACATAGGAGTATAAAGGAAACCAATCATGTTTAAATAGTTATGAAAATAAGTATATTTTTTAAAAAAGGTCTTAGACTCCAGATTCCTTAATTAGGCAATTCCTTCTCTCCTTCCCGATTGGAACAATTTCCATTTTCATCTTCAGAACCTAATTTTTGAAAGATTCCTAAAATTGTTGGACCAACTTCACCTACAGAATTTTTGACCATGAGATCCTACCTATCCTTTCTCCACACCCTCTGAGACCTGCTCTCTGGAAATCAAGAATTTAGCTTTCTTTTCTTTCTCTATTATATATATATATATATATATATATATATATACCCTACAAATTCTTAGAGAGGCTGGTCTCTTTTCCTAAAGGCTCCCATCATTTCTATTTTAAAAACAGCTTTTTGTTGTTGCTGCTCAGAATTAAATTCAAAACAATAGCTCCTCTAATCACTTTTACCTCTTTTTGAAGAATGAAGTTGTTGTCATAACAATGAATGACAACTATCCAGATATAAGGTGAAGAGGAGTTACAGAATTTTCAGAATCTCAAAGTCAAATTTTATTTGCCCAAGATTCTCTTCTACTAAATTGTCAACAATTAATCAATAAGTATTTATTAAGTGCCTATCATATGCCAGGCACTGTGCCAAGGGCTAGGGATATAAATATAAAGAATAAAATTATGCCTATGCAAAATGAGCTTACATTCTAATAGGGGAGACAAGAAGCACATGTATAAATGTATGCAGAATGAATGTTGTCATCATCGTTTTTGTTGGTCCTTCATTTCTTTCTTTTTTTTTTTTTAAAGCAGTTGGGGTTAAGTAACTTGCTCAAGGTTACACGGCCAGTTATTTTGTGTGGGTGCCAAGTATCTGAGGCCAGAACTGATCCCGGGTCTCCCAATGCCGGAGCCAGTGCTCTTACTCACTGCACCACCTGGCCACCCCAGTCCTTCATTTCTGAAGAGGATGGATGATATCCTGGGTGATGTCTTGACTTGTATGTGAATTAAATTTAAGTGAGGCAGAATTGCACAAAGATATCAACTTTACTCTCTTCCGGAGTCATCAAAGTCCAGTGGCAAGACAAAAGTCAGAACAACTGGGAATGGCCCTGGTTGTAGTGGACAACCTTGACATTTTTGATGTCTGACCAAGGTCTAAATGCTCCCTAGCACCTGCTTCAGCTCTCTCATGGCCAACAGTTTTCTCATCTGCCCATTCTGTGAGGGGAAGTCTTTTCATGCTTGGGGTAGACATCTGCCCAACTCACCAAGTCCTCTGGGTTACTCTCAACCTGGTTTAGTCCATCTGCTGGCAAGGTTTACTGGGGTGTGGCTGCTGCCCATGCTACAGCTTCTTGGAGCCATCGGTGAGAAGAGAATAAATATGTCCTGGGCAAACACAAAAATGAAAGAGTTCTTGCCCTCAAGAAGTTTACATTCCATCAGGAAGAACTGTACTCAAAAACACACATGCACATATGTGTGTATATATATGTATGTATGTATGTATGTATAAAATCAATGAAGAAGCTTCTTTTTGAAGACTCAACTAACAAAAGACTCAATACTTCCAGAGACAGCCTACTCCACTTTGGAGCAGCTCTAATTGTTAGGAAGGCTTTCCTTATATCAAATTTAAATCTGCCTCAGCTGACAGCTGACAACAGAAGAAACAGAAAAATGACAAAAGACTGACACAGGAACTCAAAAAACAATAATAGTCTGGGGATCTTGAGTGATGAAGCAAACAGTTGTATGCATCTTGATAGTCCCTGAGGCTACCACTGGATTACTGCCAAGAACAGTCATAGATATTCAGAATTAAACTGAGTCACCAAGAAAAAAGGTCAAATTGTGTTGGTCACGAGAAAAGGAAGCTATGAAATTATAAGACATTTTAGAAAATTTTCCATGAAAAATAGTTTGTTTTTAACATGGGGAAGAAAATAAACATTTATTAATTTCTCATCATGCACCAGACACTACTAAGAATTTTATAAATATTACCTCATTTGATCTTCAAAACCCTGGGAGGTGCTATTATTATCCCCCTTTTAGAACCCACAAAGATAGCTTTCCTGATTCCAGATTTGATGCTCTATCCACTGTTTGACCTAGCTGCCCCATCCCCCTTTTACAATTAAGGAAAATAAGGCAGATAGAGATTAAGTGACTTATCCAACCAATAAGTGGCTAAGGCAGGCTTTGACTTCAAGTCTTTCTAACTCCAGGCCCAGCACTCTATCCACTGTACCACCTAGATGACTCTAATTCAGTACTGGAATGGGTGAGTATCAATTATCCAGAAAAGTGACTTAAGTGGAACAGATCATTCTTAGGTGATGCCAGAGGAACAAATTATACCCTATCTATACTACCTGACTCCAGCCTACTTTTTGACTCTTATTACATATTACTCTCTGCCCCCCCCCCACCTTCATGTACCTTACAGTTTGGTCAAGTTGGCCTTCTTACTATTCCTCATACACAACAGTCCATCTCCCTACTAGGAGCCTGTTCCTTTACTTGGAATGTCCTCTTTCCTCACTTCCATCTTCAAGAATCTCTTAGTTTCTCTTAAGACTCAGATAAAGGGCCACCTTATCATGAAACCTTTCCTGATCCTCCCTGCCCCCCCCCACTACTGCCTGCCTCCCTTTGCCCACTCCTCACTATCAATTTTGCATATAACTTTTATAGAACACTTTCCCTCCTCATCCCTCTCCACCTCTTGGCTTCTCTAGCTTTCTTCAAGTCCTACCTAAAGTATTATCTTCTACAAGAAGACTTTTCCAAGTCTTCCTCAATCTTCGTGCCTTCTCTCTGAGATTATCTCCAATTTAGCCTTTATCTATCTGGTTTGTAAAAGTTGCTTGCATGTTAACTTCCCCATCAGATTATGACAGGCTATGATCACTTGGAGAGCAAGGACTGCCATTTACTGTTCTTTGTATCCTCAACATTGAGTACATTGCCTGGCATAGGTGGCTCAGTGAATAGCATGCTGGACTTAGAGTCAGGAAGAACTGAGTTAAAATCTTGCATCAGAACCTTACTAGTTACATGACCCTGGGCATGTCACTTAACCTCTCAGCCTCAGTTTCCTCATCTGTAAAATGAGGATAATCATAGCATCTTCCTCCATTGTGGTGGATACAATGCAGGGTTGTTTAAAGGATCAAATGACATGACATATGGAAAGCACTTTGTAAGCCATAAAGCTTCATATAAAAGTTAGCTATTATTATTATTATTATTATTATTACTACTCCCTTAATAAACTATGTTCCATCCAAACTGGACTAATAGCTGTTCCCTGAACCCCAAGGTTAATCTGTCTATCAAGTCATCCCCCATTCTACTCATCTGTCTATAGGGATTCTTGTCTTGCTTCAAGTTCCCACCTGGATGCCACCTCTTCCATGAAATCTTCCCTGATCCCCCATTTAGTGCTCTCATTCCTCAATTCTTGTACAGTGCTTGTTTATATACATGTTTATTCCCCAAGTATAATATAATCTCATTGAGAGTAAGGACTGTTTTGATTTGTCTTTGTGTCTGCAGTGCCTAGTACAGGGCCTGACTCAGAATGGGTCTATCATAAACATCTATTGGATTGATTTGGTGGCAAGAGAACCAGGCCCTAGTTTTCTCATTCACTGATGTTTTCACTACCTTGGGCTGTAAGTTTGGACCCTTCATTATTTCCCGTCTTTGTGCTCAAATATAGTATTACGCTATCCATGGGGGAAAATCTACAGTTTCAGCAGAGCGCGGTCCCAGGGGGTGCTAGCTTTACTTTTCGGTTGAGATTATGCGATAGCTTATTTTATCTGTCATTTTGCTTTTCTCTATAGTTTCTTCTAAGGGAAGAAGAAGGATTTCTTTGTGGACTGCATGACATTGACTGTGAGTCACATACTGCTATGAATGAATATGGCTCTCAGGGTAAGGAGAC
Organism: Petaurus breviceps papuanus; assembly: GCF_028583685.1. Classification (NCBI taxonomy): domain Eukaryota; kingdom Metazoa; phylum Chordata; class Mammalia; order Diprotodontia; family Petauridae; genus Petaurus; species Petaurus breviceps. Next base: position 202,566 of record NW_027187200.1, read on the forward strand.
AAACTCACATGAATATATAAATTAAGGTCATGTTGACACTGAATTTGGGAAGAAATATGAAAGAGCTCTGTCCAAGGTCAGCTTGAAGAGAACTAACTTTGTAATTGTGTGGAATTTGGAGCTAGAATCCACCTTAGAGGTTAGCCAGTCCCAGACCCTCATTTTACATAGGGGGAAACTAAAACCTTAAGAGGAAAAGGGACTTTTCTATAGTCACACAAGTAGTACCAGAACGAGTCCTCTGTCTCTAGATGCAGGGATATTTCTGCTTTACTACATTACTTCTCCACATGTTTGTCTTTGATCGTGTTCTGACCCCTCTCTCCCTATCCCCATACATTTTTTTTAATCACATAGCCCTGTACTATTAAAAAATCATGAATGGTCATGTATAGAGAGGGCTTGTGCTGAAAGGGGTTCATATGCATAAAACAGTTCAATCCTTAGATTGCCAAAGTGACTAAGGAACTTGTACAGCATCTTTCTAGTTCCATGTGTAGACGATGAGCTGAAATATCTTGATGGGTAAGGGAATGAGTTCAAATATTCCTAGCTCACTATATCTAGTGGGCTCTAGACCAAGCTTCATATCCTATCCAGCTGTCTACCTTAGCCATCTTGCCACATGCCCTTTTGCAGTCCTGCTTTTGAAATAGCATCCTCTGGAAGAAGCTGTCAAATCCAGTCATTATTTTATAGATGAGGAAACTGAAACTTTTACAAAACTTATGAGACTTGTCCAAGGTCTCACAGCTTGTGACTGTCATTATTGTTAATATTATTAATACAATGATTAGTAATATCTAGCATTTATATGGTTCATTAATGTTTGCAAAGCATTTTTTATGTTATCATGTTTTCTCCTCAAAACAACTTGTGAGGTAGATGTTGTTATTATCGCCATCTCACAGATGAGGTTATTGAAACTAAGGGAGTTTAAGTGTTTTGCCCAGGGTCATATTTTTAGGAGATGTCTGAGTCAGGATTTGAACTCAGTTCTGTTTGACTCCAAATGCAACACACTTTCCACTTTACCATCCATTTGATTCTCCCAGTTTGGATCCTTTTCATGGTCATCTACCCCCCTACAAGTCATTTCCTCACTTTTCTTACCTTCATAATTGTAGACTTTAATATACACATTAATATCCTCTCAAGTACTCTGACCTCTCACCTCACCACCCTGATCAGCTCCTATGCTTTATATCTCCATCTCACTTCAGCCATCCTTAGCTTTATCTCACCATCACCCATAGTTGTGCTATCTTAACTGAATTCTGAAATTCTTCTCTCTCATCATAACTTACTATCTTCTCCTATCTCCCTTTCCCTAATCCTGAGAAAACCTATTTTTGTCTTCCCTGTGACCTCCCATTCCTCTCTTCCTCCTGATTCTCCCCGTCCATCGCCCCCACTATTACCTCAATTTCTTCCCTCCACAGTCTTGACACCATGGCTGACCAATTCCATTATACACCATTCTCTACCCTTGAATCTCCTGCTGCCTTGTGTGATATGATCATCAATCCTACCTTGCCAAACCTTTTCCCTGGGGTTCTCCCACCCTTAAAACCTCCTACCATCTAGTATGTCGCTGAATACTTCCAGAGAAAGCACAACTCTATCACCTGGGTCTACTACAAATGTATGTTATTTCATAAGGCCCAATTTTTTAGAACTCTTTACATCTTTAAATTATATTACATTTACTTACCTACTTATACCCTGTAACTTCTCTTCCCCCTCACTTGTCTTCCAACAAAAAAAAGATAAGCTTTCCAGGAGACTAATTTTTTTAATACGCAGCACCTGGTATAATTCCTTATACATAACTTTGGGGGACAAAACCTGTAATTTCATTGGTGTAAGGTCTCTTGGTGAGGAAATGTAGTCTAATGTAGAGTGTCACTTTTCCTGCCAACCTATAGTCTTAGGGCAGTTTCCTTGACAATTCAGATGTTAAGTCACTTACCCAGTATCAAACAGCTGTCCAGTAGCAGGGGATATGAACCCAGGTCTTCCAGATTCTAAGACTGTGCTGTGACTACCTCTGCCTTAGGTATATGTACTTTTTAAATGTTTAGTGATTTGAAAATAAGTGGTCCATATTCTCTCTCTCTGTCTCTCTTCATATATATAATATATACACACATATAAATATATGTATGTATATATGTATTTATGTGTGTGCATATATATATACATATACATAGACACACATATATGTAGTCAAGTGAACAAATTCCCATACTGGTCACATTTGAACATGCATGCCTCACTCCGCACTCTTCTGATTTGAAATCTAAGGGATGATTCCATGATACTAAATGAGGAAGCTTTTCATAACAGTTCCATGTGGTACTACTACAACACCCCTTATACTCCTGCCCTCTTTCATGTCTCTCCTCCTTTCTCCCTTTCTCTCTTCACTTCCTTGTCTCTCTTCTTCCCTTTCCATTGTTATAGGAAAGAAACAGGAGTTGGAAGCCAGGAGACCTGTGTTCTAGCTCCAGCTTGGCTGCTCCCTAACTATGGGATCTTGAACCCTTAACCTTTCCAGGCTTCCTCATTTGCAGTATCATGGAACCATAACTTGGCTCTGGAGTCAGAAGACTAAAGAACAAGGCATGTTCTTTAGTCTTCTGACTAAACATGGCCAATATGGGAATTTTTGCTCGACTATACTATACTATATTTGATGGAAAGATTTTCCTTTTCTTTCTTTTTTTCAATGGTGGTAGGGTGGGAGGAAGAGTTGCTAAAAAAACAAAAAAGAAGAGAAAGTCATTGAGGCATTTTTTAGATGTACAGAAGAGAACAGAAGGAAACACAAATGAGCAAGACATCTTGGAAAGCTACGCCTTGAAGATATTATATGCCTCAAAGTAAGAGCGAGACATATATAATAGACACAATTTCATGAAGAATTCTCTTTATGTTCTTGATATATGGAAATGCTCATTTTATTTGGTGTTTGCTAAATTCATAATTTAACAAAGAAAAGAAAGTAATTGGCTTTAGCTCAATTCAGCACGAACAGCATAGCGAGCAGAGAAATTCAAATTGGGGTGAGGTTTGGAAGCAGTCTTCCTTGAGGATGAGAATTGAGGTTTCCCTTTCTTTTGTGTGTTTCTATGGTTCTCTGAGGGTCTGAGTCAGCTGGAACAGATGTTCCCTGTGGGAAGTGTTCTTGCTGCTGGTTGTGTCTGCTGGGAGCTGTGGAAATGGTCAGCACAGAGCCAGGGAAAAGGACACGGAAAGAACAAATAAGTACACACTGAGCTGCTCATTGCATCCAACTGAGACCTTCCTCTTTCTCTGAGAGTGGTGCCCATGGCAAATGCCTTGGACGCAAGGTATCTATCACTGAACTTGGTTCCTAGTCTGGTTTGATGACAGAACACCTCTGTACAAGGTTTATCACCTTTGATCTCAGGTTGTTTACTTAACGCAACTAAATGGCCCCTCTGTGCAATCTCTTGGCAAGTTAAACGGGGCCAGGAAATTGCTAGCAGTGGTATCATTGGTCCCAGGTGAAGTCCCACAAAAGTGAGGAGGGCTTGATGAGAGATCTGAATCAGAGCTTTGGAATCATATCCTAGGAATGGCCCTATAGCCAAGAAATGCTAGCAAACCAAGAGGCTTAAGAAAGGGCTGCTACAGTTTTGCCACCATGGGCAACTGATTACTTCAGTTTCCTCCATCTCTCCAAAGGCAGAATGATTCAGCATTTTCAGTCAGATTTCTTGCATCAAGTTAACCTCCCTGTAGTCCCCCCAACACACACACACACACACACACACACACAATGGAGGGATGTGGTGACTTTTCTTGACAAGTCACTTTCTCCTCTGTCTTCTATCTTGTTATAGATTCTGGCTCTCTGTACCCCTGCTCCAAGATTTGGGGCTCACTAACTTTAGGAAGAAGCATGGCATGATGGCATAGAGAGTACACTTGAACCGGAAATTGGAAGCTAGGGTTCTAACCCCATCTCTGTTGCTAGGGAGCAGTGGAACTTTGGGCAAGTTTCACTTCATCACCCTGACCTCATTTGCAAATTGAGTTTAATAAATTCTGCCCTATTTACTTCATAGAATTATTGTGAGAATCCATTGAGATAAACATGGAAATGCTTTATATGTTGCAAAGTATTTTGATTACAGTTTGGGAGACAGCAAAATCCATTTTGTATAGAATGTTATAGTTCATGAAATGTTTTACTTATAACCACCCAGGGAACTGGACAGTGACAACATTATTGTCCCCATTCTTCAGATGAGGGAAGGGAAGCTCAGAGAGAATGAACAATTTGGTCTAGGTCAGACAGAAAGTTATGGGTCAGAAGTGGAATCCAGAAAATGGGATTCTAAGATCTCCTGATTCCCAATCCAATGCCTTTTCCTGTACACTTCACTATCCTACCACACAACCTCTGCTCTGTTCAGGCTTGTCTTATCTCTATTTCTCCCACAAACTTTGCTCATTCTCATTTCTGTGCAAGATGTAACTTAGGCTATGGCCATCTTTCATCTTCCTCATCTAAACCCATATCATTTCTTCAAGACTGTTAGACTGCTACCTCTCCCGAGAAACCTCTGAATAACCAACCCACAATAATAACACAGAGGTAAAGGAATATGTCCATATATTCCTCTTTAAAGTTCAGAAATCATTTACTCAACAACAATCTTATGAGGAGAGTTGTACAAATATGATTTTCTCCCCTTTGCAGATGAGACAAGTGAGGCTCACAGGTAAAATTAGAATTGCCGAAAACTGAATAGCAAATATCAGTTGGGATTATAACCCTAATCTCTCCAAATTCTAGGTGTAGCATGCTTAATAATTATAATAGGTAGCCTTTATATAAGGTTTTAAAGTTTGTAAAGTGTTTTTAAAATATAATCTCATTTTATCCTCCCAACATCCCCACACTCCTAAGATGGAGGTATTATTATTATTCCTGTTTTACAGTTAGGGAAAGTGAGGCAGACAGAGATTAAGCAGTTTGAATAGGATCACTCATCTAGGAAGTATCTGAATCTGGATTTGAACTGAGGTCTTCTGATCTCAAAGAGTAGCAATCTATGTAAAATACCATTTAGCTCTAGTGCTTTGTTCTACATACAACAAATATATTTTCATACAATTATTTGTATATTTATTGTTTCCCCCAATAGAATATAAACTCCTTGAGGACAGGGACTATTTAATTTTTGTATTTGAATTCCTAGCCCTTAGGAGAGTGCCTGGCACAGTGCTTAATAAATGCCTGTTGATGATTGATTAATTGATTATATACCATAACATCTATCCCTTCTTAGGGCTCCTATTACACTTATATTCCATGTCTTAGAGGCCAGTATTTATTCTCTGATAGTTTCATGCTTTTTAGTTCTGTTCTACCAGTAGATGATAAGCTCTTTGAAGGTAGAGGCCACATGTCTTTTATTTCTCTGTACCCCCATGGTGCTGAGCATATGCTACAACAAATGGCATGGAACTAAGAAATGTTGCATCTTGTCATCAAACTTGGGTTTGTGATTTAGCTCTGAAATTCACTAGAAGTGGCTAAGTTACTTCCAATTCTCTGTGCCTCAAGAGTCAGGGGGAGAGACCTTGGTTTCTTCATCAATGTCTCCAAAACCTCCTCTTTCTGTAAGGTCATATCAACTCTGAAACTCACACCTTTTCAGCACCTGTTGCCTTAAGGGCCCCTCCCTACCTCTCATTGGAGAGGTTAGAAGGTGGACATCAGAGAACTCCTCCCAGATATTTTATTTAAGGAAGGGGCAGACGCCTCATCATACACCAGTCGGCTTCAGTACTTCATCATACCCTGAGATTCCATGTACCCTCCCTCTCTATCCACCCCCAGACTCCCTTTTCAGCTTCTTTTTATAGGTTGTCTTCCTCCAGTAGTTTGTAACCTCCTTGATGACAGACTGTCTTCTCCATTTCTTTGTATCCTTAGCTCTTAGACTTGCTTGTTGTTGTTCAGTTGTTTAAGCTGTGTCTGACTCTTCATGATTCCGTTTTGGGGTTTTCTTGGCAATGATACTGTAATGCTTTGCCATTTCTTTCTCCAGTTCATTTTACAGATGAGGAAACTGAGGCAAACAGCATGAAGTGACTTACCCAGGGTCACATAGTTAATCAGTAAGGCTGGATTTGAGCTCAGGAAATTGTCTTCCTGACTTCCAACCTGGCATTCTATCCACAATGCTACCTAGCTTCCTACAGTAGATGCTTAATAAATGTTTATTGACTGACTTACTGCAAGTTGTTACCTGTGTGACCTTGGGTAAGTTATACCCTTTCTGTACCTCAGATTTTTGGCTGTAAAATGAGGGAGTGGGACTAGGAGACCTCCACAGTCCTGTTCAGCTCTATAGTTGTAATCCTCTGAAATGAGAGTATATCTTATTTCAGTGAGATATATTCTTAGTAAATGAGAAAGTCTATAGAAATGGAAAAGGTTTTTTCTTTAATTGAACAGACAAATAGCAAAAATGACAAGTATTCTTCCTCCCTTTAGCTCTGTCTCAGAGCAGGAGTGAATGTCCTAACAATGTACTAACAGATACAGCTCTTTCTGGAGATTGGGAGGGTGGGGGTGGGTAGACTGAATGGTCACTGGGGACCTGTCCCAGATCTGGGGTCCTCTGATGTTAGCACCACCACCAGTGGGAGTTCTGGGATAATGGAGCGTCTCCAGGTGGGGTGTGGCTCTTGACTAAAACCTGAGTAACTGTGTGTGCCCTTAATGGAGCTGGGTTAGGCTTTAATTAGATGCAAAGTATTTTTAAGACACAATCTTGTTTTAGCCTCACTTGGAGAATCCATTAGTGCCCCATCACAGAGCACAATGTTGCTTTGTACTTGAGCCTGAAACCAGCTCTCCAGTTTTATAAAATAATGCCCCCCTTCTCTGAACTTTCTCTGCCTTCCCTATCTCTCTCTCTACCTCACCCCACCCTCCCAGACTGATGATTGCAATAACTATGAGAAATGCTTGCAATTCTAGGAGAGTCTAAAGATTCTTTTCCATGCTTTTTATTTCACTTTGATAGATTTTTTAATCAATATCTTTCATTTTTACTCTGCCCTGATTTCTCTCCTTCCTCCTCTCAGGGAGCCTTCTCTTATAACAAATAATTTTTTTAAGAGAAAAAATGAAATAAGAGAAGGAAAAAAATCAACAAATCTATCCACATACTGGGGGGAAACCCTGATGTGTTCAGCAATATTTGTTCTCTTACTGGGGTGCATTCTCATATCCTTCTTTGGGACCAAACTTATTCTTTATAATTTTGCAACATTCATTTTCCACTATTTTGTTATTGCTGTTCTTTCCATTCACACTGATGTAGTTACTTTGTATGTTGTTTTCCTGGCTTTGCTTCCTTTGCTCAGTTTATGCAAGTCTTCCAATGCTTCTCTGTATTCATCATGTTTATCTTTTCTAACAGAATAGCAATATTGCATAACATTCATAGCCCACAATTTAGTTATTCCCAAATGGATAAACATCTATTGTCACACCCTTTCTGCTCACTAACTTAGGGGAAACTCTCAGGAACTTAGCATTCTCCTGGGGAGGATACTTCTTGTCCAACCCAACATCTCACCATCTTCAAATAATTTTGGTTTGAAAAGGCATTAGGAAGAATCATCAGGTGAAGGGGACTTTGAATGTACTTTCTGGTTCTGATCAATTGTAGATATCCTAAATTCAGTTCTATTACATGAATTTTTGTATAAGACATAGTATTATTTTTGTGGCTTCTGCCAGTCAATTAAATATTTATTTAGCTCCCTTCTACATGCCAAGCCCCATCACAAGTTGTGTGATTAAGGTACAAAGACAAAAATGGAAACAATCCCTTGAATAACTTAAATTCTATCAGAGAAAGTAACATGTACACATACAGATAACTGCAAAATAAACATCAATCAATCAACAAGTATTTATTAAGTGTCTTTTGGTTTAGGTACAAGCACAAAGAATGAAGAAATACTTGCTCAAAATTGGTTAACATACTAATGGGGAGGGGTAACAATAAGTACATATAAAAATATGTGGTATGACATAAGTTTAACAAATACAAATATATACAAAGTAGTTAAATACAAACTAATATTAGAGGGAAAACGCATAAGTAAAAGGTAATTAAGGGGATGCCAGCTAAGGGGTGGGGGGAGGTCAAGAAAGATCCCATGAAAGAGATGGTGCCTAAATTGACCTTTGAAAGAAACAAGGGATTCTATGAGGAAAAGGAAAGGAAATGGTACATTCTAGGCATGAGGAACTGTCTTTGTAAAGGAACAGAGATGAGAAACTAAATGTCACATGTGACAAAAAGCAAACAGGCTAGCTTGGTTTAACTTTTTGGCAAGGCTCTTCTTCAGTTTTAATCTAACTTTCCTCCTCTGTAAGATGAGGGGATTGTACTAGATGGCATCAAAGCTCCCTTTCATCTCTGAAATTCAATTTTCTAAACTCAAAAGTTCTTTTGAACACTAAAGTTCTATGTTCTTTTTTTTAAATAATAAGAAAAGCTATTTATTGATAAAATAAAAACTCCTTTGAACTGCTAAAATGTAAGGAACCCCAGGTTGCAAAAGGGGAACCTGGAATGACCCAGAGTCAGATCACAATTTACAAAGATTTTAACTACATTTATTGCCTGAGAAGAAGCTTGGAAGCTAGAGAAGATAAACAAGTTCTCAACTGCTCAAAGGGGAGAGGGAAAATGGTGAGACATTTATGCCTATTTGAAGTGTTTGCGGCTAAGGAAGGAGGGGAAATTAAGAGAGATATACAATATATCAGCACATCAGGGAAGTAGAGGTTTAGGGAGAAGGTAACTGTAAACGAGACCAATCAAACAGCAGGATGTTTGGGGCTCTTTAGATGAGTCATAAACCAAGATGTTGGCTGTTCTTTGGGTAAGTGAGGAACCAAGATGTCTGATGCTTTCCCTGAGCTGGTCAAGATTGGTTTGAACAGTTTCAGGCACCTCCAAGTTCAGCTAATATTTATTTTCTCACAAAAGATCACTGGTCTGTCAAGCAGCCCTGGGCTTCAGAAGTCCTCCTGATTGGCTAGTTGCTGTGTTACTCCATTGCTGGTTCTCCTTCTCATGCTTATCTTGCTTCTTGTATCTGAATGTCAAATTTTCTATTCAACTCTGGTTTTTTCATCAAGAATGCTTGAAAGTCCTCTCTTCCATTGAATGACCATAATTTCCTCTGAAACATGATACTCAGTTTTGCTGGGTAGGTGACTCTTGGTTTTAATTCCAGCTCCTTTGACCTCCGGAATATCATATTCCAAGCCCTTCGATCCCTCAGTGTAGAAGCTTCCAGATCCTGGGTTATCTTGATTGTGTTTCCACAATATTCAAATTTTTTCTTCCTGGATGCTTGTAATATTCTCTCCTTAATCTGGGAATTCTGGAACCTGGCTATAATATTCCTAGGAGTTTTCTTTTGGGGATCTTTTCCAGGAGGTGATCGGTGGATTCTTTCAACTTCTATTTTGCCCTCTGATTGTAAAACATCAGGGCAGTTTTCTTTGAGAACTTCCTGGAGGATGATTTCTAGGTTCTTACTTTGATCATGGCTTTCAGGTAGTCCAGTAATTTTTAAATTATCTCTCCTGGATCTATTTTCCCATGAGATATTTCACATTGCCTTCTATTCTTTCATTTGTTTGGATCTGTTTAACAGCATCTTGATTTCTTATAAAGTCATTAGCTTCCATTTGCTCCAATCTAATTCTGAAGCAATGATTCTCCTCAGTGAGCTTTTGAGATTCTTTTTCCATCTGGCAAATTTGGCTTTTTAAGGCATTCTTCTCCTCATTGCCTTTTTGAGCCTCTTTTGCCATTTGAGTTAGTCTGTTTTTTAAGGTGTTATTTTCCTCAGACAGGCTGTTGACTCTCATTTCATAATTTTCTTGTATTGTTCTCATTTCTCTTGCCAATTTTTCCTCCACTTCTCTTATCTGCTTCTTAAGGTCCTCTATGGCCTGTAACCAGCTCACATTTTCCTTTGAAGCTTTTGGTACAGGAGTTCTGACTTCACTGTCTTCCTCCTGTTCCATGCTTTGCTCCTTTTTGTCCCCAAAATAGGAGTGTAATGTTGGAATCTTCTGTCTGCTTTGTTTCCTTTGCCTGGCCAAGTCGCCCCTCAGTCACTGGACCCCTGGGCTTTTTGCCACAGTAGGACTCTGCCACGAGACAGGGGAGCTTTGTCTCAAATGCTGGGGTTTTCTCAGCTGTCAGAGGTATTAGATGGGTGCCCTCTCTGAGGTCTCCCCACACTCTGGCAAGCTGGACACATACCCCAGGACCTCCACTCTAGACTGCAATCCAGATCCAAGCAGTTTAAAGCAAGAGAGATTACCCCTCAGACTGGTGCTTGGTCCCCCTATACTCTGCAGGCCAGGAGCTGAAGCTGCCACATGGCGCTGGCTGGCTTTGCCCCTCTCAGCAGCTTCTCGCTTGGGGGGGAGGGGGCAAAAGCCATGCACTCCCACTTACTGGGTCCCAAAGTCCAGACTGCACTGACCTCTCACTTTGTCCTTTGCATCTATGTGTTGATAAATCTGGAAATGGCCACAGCTACTGCTGATTTGCAGTCCCTCCACCTGCGGCTGGTCAAGTCCGCCCTGGGGTTAAAGCCTAGGCGTGGGGCTGGCCTCGGCTCCCAGAGCACTGCGCTGGATTCCTGTGGCCTGCCAGGCTTTCCTCAGTGGGAGGTTAGCTTCTCTGTGTCATTTTGTGGGTTCTGCAGCTCCAAAGTTTGTTTAGAGTCCCCTTTTTACATGGATTGGGGAAGGTTGAAGCCGAAGCCATGGGGAGGTCGTGCTTCTACTCTGCCATCTTGGCTCCACACCTGCAACACTTCTTTACAGAAAGTGTCTCCTTTCAAAATGTTGGGGAATGACTCAGACCTAGTAAAAACCATGAGAGATTTAAAATCAGCAGAGTAAAGTTCAAACACTGGCTTTATGGCTTACTTACTAGCTCTATATGACCTTCAGCAATTCCCTTCCCTTCTCTATGTCTGTTTCCTCTCTATAAAACGAGGGGGTTGGAGATGAACTCTAAATCCTTTAAGAGCCTGCCAGAGGATCAAAGTATCTATCTTTTGTTGAAAGTCATTCCTCAGAAGTTGCTCCTCACCTCTACAGCATTAGTCTAGATATCTGAAAAAGCTCTCTACTCAAAAATTGGAACATTATTCATTGCTATGGAATTATGAGCTGATCCAATCATTCTGGAGAGCAATTTGAAACTATGCCCAAAGGGTTATAAAACCATGCATACCCTTTGATCCAGCAATATCTCTTCTAGGTCTGTACCCCAAAAAGATCATAAAAAAGGGAAAAGGACCCACATCTACAAAATATTTATGGCAGCTCTTTTTGTGGTGCCAAAACATTGGAAATTGAGGGGATGCCCATCAATTGGGGATTGCTGAACAAGTTGTAGTATATGAATGTAATGGAATGTTACTGTTCCATAAGAAATGATAGAGCAGGCAGATTTCAGAAAAACCTGGGAAGACTTGCATAAACTGATGCTGAATGAAGTGAGAAGTACCAGGAGAACATTATACACAGTGAGAGCAATATTGTGCAATGATCAACTATGATTCACTTAGCTCTTCTCAGCAATACAATGATCCAATACAATTCCAAAAGACTCATGATGGGAAAAGCTATCCACATCTAGAGAAAAAACTGTGGAGTCTGAATGTAGATCAAAGGATGCTATTTTCACATTTTTTTTGCATTTTCTTTCTTGTGGTTTTTCCCTTTTGTTCTGATTCTTCTTTCACAACATGACTAATGTAGAAATATGTTTAACACAATTATACATGTATAGCCTATATTATTAGATTGTCTGCTGCCTTGGGGAGGGAGGAGGAAAGGGAAGGAAGGAGAAAAAGTTGGAACTCAAAAACTTGCAAAAATGAATGTTGAAACTATCTTTACATGTAATTGGAAAAAAATATAATACCATTAAATGTAAAAGAAAGGAAAAGAAAACACTCCCTAGCCAAGGCCTCATGGGTTTCCTTGCTTCTACTTTAACATTCACCTGTCACCCCAAGGGAGATGTCAGACAACAAGACAACACCTCTCCTTTCATTCATATTCCTTCTACTTCTAGCCTGAGGTAAGGGCTGTTTGTGGGCATATACTTATCACAGCACCCACTATAGTCTGTCCTTTCATGTAGTAGGTTCAAACTTGAGCAGTTTCTCCAAAATCTTGTCTCTCCTGTGCATTGTATTCTGAATCCGAATGCTTTCTGAAGAACCTAAGAGATGCACCCATTTGTTCACCAAATACTTGTCAGGGGCAGGGAATGGAAAAGGAGGAGGGAATGGGGTATGGGACATGGGGAGGGTGAAGGAAAAAGGGCGATGAGGAAGAAAAGGTGTCAGATTTTTTTAAGTGTTTACACTGTAAGAAGTAAGCACCTCAAGAACTGTTCAAGCCATTCTGGGATGCAATGTAGAATTACATAAGGAAGCTAATGCTGATTAATACTATTAATGTTCATACTCTTTTACCCAGAGATTCCATGGCTAGGCATATGCTCCAAGGAGATCATGAATAGAAAGAAATTTCCTGTATAAACCAACATATGTAGAAAAGCACTTTTTGTGGTAGCCCAAAACTGGAAATAAAGTAAATGTCCATCATTTAAGGAATGGCTAAACCAATTATGACACATAAACGTAATGGAATATTATAGTGCCTTGAAAAATAATAAATATGAGCAGACAGGGAGTCTTAGGGAAGAGATAATTCCCCTTCACACTCTGCTTCTGACTCTCAGGACTTCACCACCAAACCACCTCAGGCACTTTCTCCCACCCTCCCTCAGTTGACTTTTTTTTTTTTAAAGCAATCTGGGTTAAGTAACTTGCTCAAGGTTATAAGGCCAGTTATTTTTGTGTGGGTGTTAACTCTCTGAGCCCAGAACCCATCCCAGGTCTCCTGACTCTTACTCACTGTGCCACCTGGCTGCCTCTCCTCAGTTCACTTTTCAATCCCCCTTTGTAGATTGTCTTACCATTCCTGCTCTATTAGAACATAAGATCCTTGAAGGCAAAGGCTCTCTTTTAGCTTGTAGTTATATCTCCAGCACCTACCGGGGTGCCTCAAACACGATAAATGCTTATTGCCTTTCCTAATATGAATTGATGAAAAATGAAGTAGAACTAGAAAAGCAATATACACGGTGACTACAACAATAAACTGAAGGACCATAACAATAAAGATTGAAACAGAGTGCTTTGTAATTATCATGGCTGAGTTTGGTTCCAAAGAAGAGTTGAAAGATGATATTTTCCCTTGGAGAGTGAGGAATTATGGAGGTGGAACCGAACATAGAGTTAGATTTTGCTAATGTAGTGTTTAACTTTGCTGAGCTGTTTTTACCCCATCTCTTATCTTTTCTTTTTTATTCTTTATTGTAAAGGATGGTTCTTTGGATTGAGAAGTAGGAATAGATTGAGAAATAAAGTGGTTTAAAAAAACTGGATAGTAATAGATTATTTTTTTTAAAGTAAACACTGTTGGTAGTAAAAAATGATGCAAAGAATGGACTCATAAGTCCCAGACCTATGCTCTTTTTTTGGATAACTACATTTCCATTAATTAGTTTCTTTTCCAATGAATAATTTGGTACCCTATCAGGGCTTTGGGGGATTTCTGTTAAAGAAAGATCTGCCTGCAGAGGAGAATTAATATCTTTTACCCAATTGATAAAGAGGGGCTATGCCAAATTCAGTCTCAAGGGGCTAGATAGTCTAATTCCTCTAAGTACTCTCAATACCAGTTCTCCACTCAGAGGACTCAAGTGATGGGTGAATGGGAAACCTCAACTTCCATCAGAAGAATGTTCAAGAGAAACAGCAGTATCTCTGACTCTTTACACATGTCTTATCCTTGGCATGGACTGCCCTGAAGTTTCAGAGGAACCATTACTTCCTGCTTATCCTGTATAGTCCCAACTCAAGTAGCTTCTCCTCTGGGAAACCTTTCTTGATTCCCTCAGACTCACCACAATTAATGATCTTTCCCTGGAGACCTCATGCAATACTGTGTTCCATACTTCTCTGTTACATTTCTCAGGTATTATTTTGTTGTTGTTTATTGAAGTGTTCTGCCTTGGTGTCATTCCCTCAACTGAACTGTAATCTGGGAGAGAGTCACAATTGCTCTCTGTTTGGTATTTTTCCTAACTCTGCATACAACAGGTAAATGATAAATGTTGAATGAATGAATTAGTTCATTCACTAATGGCATTTACCCTCTGCCTTGAATGAAAGTCTCTGGCTCTTTCTTGCAGCAAAGAAGGCTCATGCAAGGATTTTTACCCTTCTCTACTGGCAAATTGTGGCACTTTGGCTTTTGCCAATTCCTTCCTGTCCTCCAGAAGAAGCATGAGCAGGCAGCAGAAGATAAGGTCTATTTCAAGTCTTATTTAGTCATTTGCTAGGTCCTTAAAATAATAGATAGGAACGGAGATACTTATTCTCACACATACATACATACATACATCTCTGTCCAGCTCTCATACCTCTATCTTGAGGTCTTCCACAGTCCAGCCACAACCTATTTTTCCAATATGATTCCCCATGACATCCTGATAATTCAGCCTAACCAGTCTCTTCCCTATACTCTGCTCATTCTTTGTTTATTCTCACCTACATACCTTAGTCTGTGCCATATACAAAAAAAAGGCAACTAAGACTAAAGTATTATATGATCTGAGAGGCATTATATGATCTAAGTACCCTTCTACCCCAGCCATTAAAGTATTCTTTATAAATTATCTTCCCTTCATTAGAATTTAAGTGCCTTGAGGGCATGTTTTTTTTTTTCTCAATTACTTATATTTGTATTCTCAGCACTTAGGACAGTGACTGGCACATACGAAGGGCTTAATAAATCTCTCTCTCTCTCTCTCTCTCTCTCTCTCTCTCTCTCTCTCTCTCTCTCTCTTTGTCTCTCTCAATCTCTCTCCTTCTTTCTGTCTCTCTCTGTGTCCCCATCTCTCTCTCTCAAGTAAGGGGTACAGAGGGTGACAATGTAACATAGTGGAAAGATTGATGGATCTAGAATCAAGAATAATTACAGACTGAGTGACCTTAGGCAAATCAACTAGTTAATCCTTCTGGACCTCAACTTCTTCATCTGTAACAAAAAAAATTTTTTTAAAAGGATGATTATGTAGTGGTAGAATTGGTAAAGAGTGCCCAGTCCTTAGAGAATACTTAGATTTTCCCTTCCTGGTGGATTATAGAGAACATACTCATAAAGCCTTGGAAACTTAGTTAACCTGCTTCAGTCACAAGTGATTGACTGGTTGGTGATGTGCCAGAAAGACTTATGATGGAACTTGAACTGAGTGTGCATAAAAAAGGATCAATGACTCCTCCCTCAGTCCTTTTTGTATATGGGATATACTCTAAGGACTGGGTTCTTATGGGCTAATCTCTATTAAAATTATAGTAGCAATCCCTGCTTCACAGAGGTATAGCATAAAGCCCTTCATGAATCTTAAAGTGCTACAGAACTAGGAAGTTTTGTTTCTGTAAAATGAGGATGATCATAATTGGATTGTTGTGGTGAGGAAATTCTTTTTTTTGGATAAAAATCTTTATTAATTTGTTTGTTTACTTTTAGTTTATAAGATTCAGTTTCACATTCCTTTGAGCCTCAAATTTTCTCCCTCTCCTTGCAAACCCTCCCCCCCCCAATGGAAGCATGTAATCAAGTATAGGATCTGCAAATACTTTTACATTAGACATTAGTCAGGTTGTAAAGAAGGATTGTAATCAATGGGATGAACAATGGAAAGAGGAAGCAAAACCAAACAAGAAAAAGAAAGAGAGCAGGTAGTTTGTTTCAGTCTGCATTCAAATTCTGTTCTCTCTAGTTCTTTCTAGTTCTTTCTCTGAATGTAGACATCTTTTTCCATCATGAGTCTTTTGGAGTTGTCTTATAGCCTTGCATTGCTGAGAAGAGTCCAAGTCTATCAAAGCTGGTCGTTACACATACATTGTGTCTGTAACTGTGTACAGATTTCTCCTGCTTCTGCTCTTCTCACTCAACATCAGCTTGTATAAGTCTCTCAGGTAAATATGAAGTCTGTCTGCTCCTCATTTCTTAAAGGACAATAATATTCCATTACATTCATATACCACAACATTTTTAGCCATTCCCCAATTGATGGGCATCCCCTTAATTTCCAGTTCTTTGTCACTACAGAAAGAGCTGCTAAAGATATTTTTGCATATATATTTTTGTCTTCCTCCCACTTCTATGATCTTTTTGGGATATACCCCTAGAAGTGGTATTACTGGGTCAAAGGGTATGCAATTATTTATAGCCTATTGGGCATAGTTCCAGATTGCTCTCCAGAATGGTTGAATCAGTTTACAACTCCACCAACAATACATTAGTGTTCCAATTTTTCTACATCCTCTCCAGCATTTGTCATTTTTCTGTTTTGTCATCTTAGCCAATCTGACTAGTGAGATGTCATACCTCAGAGTTGTTTTGATTTGCATTTCTCTAATCACTAGTGATTTAGAGAATTTTTTCATATGCTTATAGATATCTTTAATTTCTTCCTCTGAAAACTGCCTGTTCATATCCTTTGACCATTTTTCAGTTGGGGAATGACTTGTATTCTTATAGATTTGACTCAATTTTCTGTATATTTTAGAAATGAAGTCTTTATCAGAGATACTGGTTGTAAAAATCCTTTCCCAATTTCCCACTTGCCTCTTAATCTTGATTACATTGGCTTTGTTTGTACAGAAACTTTTCAATTTAATGTAATCAAAATCATCCATTTTGCATTTTATAATGCTCTCTAACTCTTGTTTGGTCACAAAATCCCCCCTTCTCCATAAATCTGACAAGTACACTATTCCATGTTTTCCCAGATTGCTTACAGCATCAGCCTTTATACCTAGACCGTACACCCATTTTGGTATATTGTGTTAGATAATGGTCTATGCCCAGTTTCTGCCATACTATATTCCAGTTTTGCCAGCAGTTTTTGTCAAATAGTGAGTTCTTATCCCCAAAACTGGGGTCTTTGGGTTTGTCAAACAGTAGGTTACTATAGTCATTGACTGCTGAGTCTTGTGTACCCAATCTCTTCCATTGATCCACTACTCTACTCCTCAACCAGTACCAAGTGGTGTTGATGACTGCTGCTTTGTAGTACAAATCTGGTATGACTAGGCTACCTTCTCCAGCATTTCTTTTCATTAATTCCCTTGATATTCTGTACCTTTTATTCTCCCAAATGAATTTTGTTACTATTTTTTCTAGCTCTATAAAGTAATTTTTGATAGATTGATTGCTATGGCAGTAAATGTGTAATTTAATTTAGGTAAAATTGTCATTTTTATTATATTAGCTTGACCTAGCCATGAGTAATTGATGTTTTTTTCCAATTAGATCTGATTTTATTTGTGTGAGAAGTGTTTTTTAGTTGTGTTCATATACGTCCTGGGTTTGTTTTGGCAGGTAGATTCCCAAATATTTTATAATGTCTACAGCAAATTTAAATGGGATTTCTCTTTCTATCTCTTGCTGTTAGATTTCATTAGAAATATATAGGAATGCCAAAGATTTATGGGGTTTATTTTATATCCTGCAATTTTGCCAAATTTATTGTCTCAAGTAGTTCTCTAGGATTCTCTGAATATATCACATCATCTGCAAAGAGTGATAGTTTAGTCTCTTTGCCTAATTTGATTCCTTCAATTTCCTTTTCTTTTTTAATTGCTACTGCTAACATTTCTAGTACCAGATTGAATAAGAGAGGTGATAGTGGACATCCTTGTTTCACCCCTGATCTTATTGAAAACACTTCTAACTCATCCCCATTACATATAATACTTGCTGATGTCTTTAAATAGATGCTGCCTATTATTTTAAGGAAGATGCCATTTATTCCTATACTTTCTAGTGTTTTTAATAGGAATGGATGTTGTATTTTGTCAAAAGCCTTTTCTGCATCTATTGAGATAATCATATGGTTTCTGCTAGTTTTATTGTTGATATGATCATACTGATGGTTTTCCTAATATTGAACCATCCTTGCATTCCTGGAATATATCCTACCTGATCAAAGTGTATTATTCTTGTGATCAGTTACTGTAGTCTTTTTGCTAATAATTTATTTAAAATTTTTGCGTCTATATTCATGAGGGTAATTGGTCTATAATTTTCTTTCTCCATTTTGTCTCTTTCTCATTTAGGTATCAGTACCGCAGTTGGGTCATAAAAAGAATTTAGTAATACTCCTTATTCACCAATTTCCCCAGATAGTTTGTAGAGTATTGGAATCAATTGTTCTTTAAGTATTTGATAGAATTCACTAGTAAATCCTTTTGGCCCTGGAGATTTTTTCCTAGGGAGTTTGTTGATGGCTTGTTCAATTTCTTTTTCTGAGATGGAGTTTTTTAAGTAATTTACTTCTTCTTCAGTTAAGCTGGACAATTTATATTTTTGTAAATATTCATCCATTTCACTAAGATTGTCAAATTTATGTGCATACAACCAGGCAAAATAATTCCTAATTATTGCTTTAATTTCTTTTTTCTCTCTTTTTTAATTTTTTAGTTTAGATCATTCATTTCCACAAGATTTTGAGTTACAAATTTTCTCCCCATTTTTCCCTGCCCACCCCCCCAAAATAGCAATTCCACTGAATATCCCCTCCCCCAATATGCTCTCTCCAATATCTTCCCCCATCCCCCGTATGACTTTCCAGTAGGGCACTGTGGATCTCTATGCCCCAGTGCCTGTATATCTCATTTTCCAGGTACATGTAAAATAACAAGAATAATATATATTTAAACATTTGATTTTAAAACTTTGAATTCCAGATTCTTTCCCTTCCTCCCTCATCACCCACCCTTACTGGGAAGATAAGCAGTTCAGTATAGGTTGTACATGTGTAGCTAAGCAAAACATTTCCATAGTAGATATATTGTGAAAGACTGACTATATTTCCCTCCATCCTATCCCACCCCCCCACTTGTTCTAGTCTCTACTTTGATCCTGTCCCTTTTCAAAAGTGGG
This sequence comes from Petaurus breviceps papuanus, assembly GCF_028583685.1. Classification (NCBI taxonomy): domain Eukaryota; kingdom Metazoa; phylum Chordata; class Mammalia; order Diprotodontia; family Petauridae; genus Petaurus; species Petaurus breviceps. The sequence goes on from NW_027187200.1 coordinate 221,713, forward strand.
TGCTTCCAACTTCCCTCCCTGCCCCCAGTCTGCCCTCCCTTCCATCATCCCCCCTATCATCCCCTCCCCCCACTCTCCTGTAGGGTGAGATACCCTATTTAGTGTGTTCCCTCCCTAAGCCAAATTCAATGAGAATAAGGTTGACTCATTCCATTTTGCCTTCCTGTTCTTCCCCTCCATTGTAACAATTTTCCCTTTCCTCTTCAATATGAGATGATTTACCCCATTCTGTCTCTCCCCATCTCCTCTCATTATGTTCCTCTCTCACCTCTTAATTTCACCTTTTAAGTATCATCCGTTCCTATTAAATTGGTCCTGTGCCCTCTGTCTACATATACCTGTACACATATATACACACAATCACATATGTATTCACACCCCCATATACCCTCCTATATAGACATATGTATGTATAAATATATGTATGTATACTTATATATGTATGTATACATATATACATACAACACACATTTCTATTCCCTTCAACTATTCTCATACTGAGAAAAGTATCATAAGTTACAATTATTGTTTTTCCATGTAGGAATATAAGTAGTTCAACTTTGATAAATTCCTTATGATTTCTTTTCCCTGTTTACCTTCTCATGCTTCTCTTGCTTCTTGTATCTGAATATTCATTTTCTATTCAACTCTGGTTTTTTCATCAAGAATGCTTGAAAGGCCTCTATTCCACTGAATGATCATATTTTCTCCTGAAACATGATACTCAGTTTTGCTGGGTAAGTGATTCTTAGTTTTAATCCCAGCTCCTTTAACCTCCAGAATATTATATTCCAAGCCCTTCGATCCCTCAGAGTAGAAGCTGCCAGATCCTGAGTTATCCTGATTGTGTTTCCACAATATTGAAATTGTTTCTTTTTGGCTGCTTGTAATATTTTCTCCTTGGTCTGGGAACTCTGGAACCTGGCTATAATATTCCCAGGAGTTTTCTTTTTGGGATCTTTTTCAGGAGGTGATCGGTCGATTCTTTCAACCTCTATTTTGCCCTCTAGTTCTAAAACATCAGGGCAATTTTCCTTGAGAATTTCTTGAAGGATGATTTCTAGCTTCTTTTTTTGATCATGGCTTTCAGGTAGTCCAGTAATTTCAAAATTATTTCTCCTGGATCTATTTTCCAGGTCAGTGGTTTTTCCATTGAGATATTTCATGTTTCCTTCTATTTTTTCATTTGTTTGGATCTGTTTAATAGTATCTTGATTTCTCATAAAGTCACTAGTTTCCATTTGCTCCAATCTAATTCTGAAGCAATGATTCTCCTCAGTGAGCTTTTGAGATTCTTTTTCCATCTGGCAAATTCAGCTTTTTAAGGCATTCTTCTCCTCATTGCCTTTTTGAGCCTCTTTTGCCATTTGAGTTAGTCTGTTTTTTAAGGTGTTATTTTCCTCAGACAGGTTATTGACTGTCATTTCATAATTTTCTTGCATCGTTCTCATTTCACTTCCCAATTTTTCCTCCACTTCTCTTGTTTGGTTTTCAAAATCCTTTTTAAGCTCCTCTATGGCCTGTAACAAGCTCATATTTTTCTTGGAAGGTTTTGGTGCAGGAGTTCTGACTTTTCTGTCTTCCTCCTGTTGCATGCTTTGATCCTTTTTGTCCCCAAAATAGGAGTCTAATGTCAGATCGCTCTGTGTGCTTTGCTTCCTTTGCTTGCTCATGTTATCACTCAATTACTTGACTTTTGAGCCTTTTGCCACAGTAGAACTCTGCTACCAGTGGGGGAAGCTTTGTCCCAAACACTTGGGTTTTCTCAGCTGCTGGAGCTATTAGCTGGGTGCTCTCTCTGAAGCCTCAACATACTCTGGCAAACTGTTCATGCACCCCAGGACCTCCACCCTAGACAGTGATCTAGATCCAAGCAAGTTAAAGCAAGAGTGATTATTCCTCAGACTGGTTGCTTGATCCCCTTACATTCTGCAGACCAGGAGCTCTAAAGCAGCCATGTGGCAGGTGGCTTCATGGCCATAGAGCCTCAGCTGTTTCTCAGCCCAGGAGCAATGGCCGGACCGCACTCCCAAACTCCCTGTTCCTGTAAAGTTTATACTGACCTCTCACTTTGTCTTTGGTATCTATGGCTTGATAATTCCGGAAACTGCCACAGCTGCTGGTGGTCTGAAGCCCTTCCAGCCAGAGGCTGGTCAGGCCATCCTGAGGCTAAAACCTCCAGCTTGAATGGGGCTGGGCTTGGCTCTCAGCATGCTGTGTTGGCCCCTTTCTGCTGGCTTGCCAGGCTGTCTTCAGTGGGAGGTTAGCTTCTCTCTGTCATTTTGTGGGTTCTATAGCTCCAAAGTTTGTCTAGAATCATTTTTTACATGAATTGGAGGAGGTGGACTATTGTTTTAATTTCCTCTTCATTGGAGGTAGATTTACCCTTTTTATTTTTGATACTCATAATTTGGTTTTCTTCTTTCTTTTTTTATCATATTGTCTAAAGCTCTATCAATTTTATTGTTTTTCCATAAAACCAGATCTTAGTTTTATTTATTAGTTCAACAGTTTTCTTAAATTCAATTTTATTAATCTCTCCTTTGGTTTTCATTATTTCTAATTTAGTATTTAAGTGGGGATTTTCAAGTTGTTCTTTTTCTAGCTTTTTCAGTTGCATTCCCAGTTTATTGACCTCAATTTTCTCTATTTTATTTATACATGCATTAAGGAATATAAAACTTCCCCTAAGAACTGCTTTTCCTGCATCCCGCAAGTTTTGGCATGTTGTCTCATTATTATTGTCATTCTCTTGAATGAAGTTTCTGATTGTTTCTGTAATTTCTTGTTTGACCCACTCATTCTTTAGGATTAAGTTATTTAGTTTCCAATTAGTTTTTAGTCTATCCTTCCATGGCCTTTTATTACATATAATTTTTATTGCATCATGATCTGAGGAGGATGCATTTAATACTTCTGCCTTTCTGCACTGAATTGTGAGGTTTTTCTGCCCTAATACATGGTCAATTTTTGTTTATATGCCATGTACTGCTGAGAAGAAGGTATATTCCTTTTTATCCCTCTTCAGTTTTCTCCAGAGGTCTACCATATCTATCTTCTCTAAGATTCTATTTACCTCCTTAACTTTTTTTTTGCCTTTTGGAGGGCAATTGGGCCTCCTTAACTACTTTCTTGTTTATTTTGAGGTTAGCTTTATCAGTTTCTAAGAGGGGGAGATTGTATAGTTTTGCTATCTATTTTTGCTATCTATTTCTTCCTCTAACTCCCTTAACTTCTCCTCTAGGAATTTGGATGCTGTACCACTTGGTGCATAAATGTTTAGTAATGATACTGCTTCATTTTCAGTGGTGCCTTTTAGCAGGATATTATTTTCCTTCCTTATCTCTTTTAATTAAATCTATTTTTGCTTTTGCTTTGTTTGAGATAAGGATTGCTACCCCTGCTTTTTTTACTTTGGCTGAAGCATAATATATTTTACTCCAGCCTTTTACCTTTAGCCTGTGTGTATCCCCATTTCAGATGTGTTTCTTGTAGATAGCATATTGTAGGATTTTGGTTTTTAATCCATTCTGCTATCCACCTCTGTTTTATGGGAGAGTTCATCCCATTCACATTCACAATTATGATTACTATCTGTCTTTCCCTCCATGCTATTCCTTCCCGTTTATGCTTTTATTTTTCCCCTTCTCCCTTCCCCTCCTCAAGAGTTTTCCTTTTGACCACTGCCTCCCTTAGTATTCCCTCTTTATCAGCTCCCTTCCCTTTTCCTAGCCTTCCCCCTTACTACTTCCCTCCCTTCTATCCATGCCCCCCTTTCTTTGCCCTTCCCCCCTCCTACTGCCTGTAATTCTCCTACTGCCTGTAGGGATCAACTTGCTGCCGGGCTGCCCTGCTCTCTGCCCGTGTGCTGCCATGGTGAGGAAATTCTTTGGATAACACTATGGAAATATGAGCTATTCATTGTTGTAATGTTATGAATGTTCTCACAGGATTGTTGTAAGGAAAGCACTTTAAAGCACCTTAAAACACTATTAAAATGTGAACTACTTATTATTATAACATCATAGACAGAGGCAGTGGGGCATAATGGATTTCAAAGTAGCTTAAGAGTCAGAAAGAGTAGGGTCCCATCTCTGATGTAGTTGCTGTGTGACAAACCCTAAGTTTGTGAGAGGGTAGTTCCTCATTGTAATAAAGAACAGGCAACCTCTGGTCTACTGGAGTGGAAAGGGAAGGGATCCCTGCAAGGGTGGTGGTGGTGATTCTGGGGGTTTGATGGAGGGGCAAACTGCCACAAGTTTACTAAACCAATGAAATCGCAGCTTCAATTTCATCCCCAATTTATAGACAATAAGCACAGGAGGAGTAATAGATGATTTGGGACTGGGGGTAGTCAGGGAAGGTATCACCACAGAGGTAGTGGGATTTGATTTGGGTCTAGAAAGTTAACCCTGACAAGAAAACTGCTGTGGAGGAACTTGACTACAAGAGTTTGTATTTCAACCTGTTGGCAATGGAGGATGATTAGGCAATCAGGTCAGTGACATGAAATCTGCTTTAAGAAAATGAATAGAACCAGTGTCCCAGGCAGATTGGAAAAGATGGGATGCAGAGAAAACAGTTCATAAGTAACTATAACAATTTAGATAAAAGATGATGAAGACCTGAGCTAGGGTGGTTCAGTACAAATGTGAAGAAATAACTTATAATAATGATCATCGATGCTCACATCAACTCACACTGAGTCAGATATTGGTAAGTATCATTCCTATTTTGCAAATGAGGAAACAGGTTCAGGGAAGTTAACTGACTTACACAAGGTCAACTCATGTAGTAGAGCTGGGACTTGAACCTCTGATTGATCCTCTAATTCCTAGTCCAGTGCCTTTTCTAATATTTTTCATTGCCTCTCTCTTTCTTAGGGCCACTAAGAAAGAAATGTTGACAGGCCCTGATAAATGGTTATATGTGTTGAGTTGAGGGAGAGGGGGCAGCCAATGATTCAGAGAAGTGTATGTGACTATAATGATAATAGCACAACTGACAGAAATTAGTAAGTTAGTGGGGGAAGAAAAGGGGAAGTAAATAAGCATCTATAATGTGCCTACTCTGTGTCAGATGGGCATCTAGATGGCATAGTGGATAGAGTGCCAGGCTTGCAGTCAGGAACTCATCTTCCTGAGTTCAAATCTGACCTCAGACACTTCCTAGTTATATGACCCTGGACAAGTCACCTCACCTTGTTTGCCTCAGTTTCCTCATCTGTAAAATGAACTAGAGAAGGAAATAGACAACCACTCCAGTATCTCTGCCAAGAGAATCCCAAATGAGGTCATGAAGAGTCAGACATGAAAAATAACTGAACAACATATATGGCAGGCACCTTGATAACTACTTTACAAATATTATTTCATTTGATCCATTTTCCCAATTGAGGAAACTGAGGCAGAAAGAATTTAAGTCAAGAGGAAATACTGATTAGTTTGAGGGAAAGATCATGATTTATAACTTAATATTTTCTGCTTGGGGTATTGGTGGGGCATCCAGGCAGAAAAGTCCTGTTGGTCTTTGTACATACTGGTTATGGTAGGGTTAGAAGTTCAAAGGGATCTTAGAGGTCCTAATTCCATTTACAGAGGAGAAAACTGAAGTTAGAGAGATAAAGTCCATCTAGCTATATTTTCAGGCCTTCCTATGTGCTAGGCACTGTGCTAAATGCTGGCAATGGAAATTCAAGCAGAAAGAAAGACAACCCTTGACTTCAAGGAACTTGTAGATTAATGGGTGAATATGACATTTTAAGGGAGCTAAAAATGAGTAGGGGCAGGTGAAGGAAAGGGGAAAGAAGGAGATAAAGCTACTTGGCAAGGGGGCATGGTAGAGAAAGTCCTGTAAAGAGTCAGAAGGGCAACTTGAAGAGGAATAAACACATCTTAGGCCTGGGCCTCCTTTCCAAAATCGAAGTTCTGGGAGGAACTGGTCAAATAGAAGGTGAGGCCTCAGGGCTCAGGGTACTTGTCCAAGGTCATTCATATAGAAAGTTGCAGAGCTAAGAGATCTGAATCCAAGTTCTTTGACTTTCAACCCAATTCTCTTCCTGTGGAAGAAAGTTTATATCTGAGAATCATCTGTAAAGAGGTGATAGTTGAAACCAATAGTGAATGTGAGAGTGAAGGGAGAGAGAATGTCAAGGGATGGAGCACAGGAGGGAAAAGGAAAGAAGTCAAAGAGAGGAAGGGCTTCTTCACCAGCTTTTGTGTCACTGAACCCTTTGGAAGTTTGATGACAACTATGGAACCTGACAGTAATGTTGCTAAAGGTTTAAAATAAAATACATAGGATTTCAAAGGAAACCAATTATATTGAAATAAAGATCCATTTTTTCCCATCCAAGTTCACAGATCCCCTGAAATCTGTTCAAGGACCCTGAGGAAAGAACCTCTACTTTAAGAGGGAAGAAAGAATATGAAAAAAGCCACATATAAGAGATATAAAAGCAATCATTAATAAGTTTTATTTCAAACATGTTGAGTTAAATACATAAGCAGGAATCCAAATACAGCTATCGTTTAGATTGTTAGAGATACAGACCTGAAAGCTAATATAATAGTCCAAAAAAAGTTTTTGGGCCACATAATTCTTGTGCAAGCTTTCTCTTTTCTATATATGCTCCCTTCTCCTACTTGATTCCTTGTCCTTCCCTCTTCTCCCAGACCCTTTAAATCTGGAAACCTCATTTCTTTTAATAGGTATTTACTTGCCTTTGACATGAGAAGTGGAAAACCAATTAGACTTGCCTAAGGGAAACTCTGACCCCTAACTTTAAGATGCTTCTCCTTCTTCTGTATCACTGAGTAGTCTTGTTGTATGTGATGACCCAGGAATCCCCAGGTATTAGATTGGGAAGAGAGACAAGAGCCTCACATAACTTGGGTGCTGGGTCCAGAGGGAAACCCAAGAATGATCATTGACCCCTTTTTTTCTCCAACCATGGTTTCAAGGTTATCTGACTCAAAATCTGGACTTCCCCAATGAGGAATGTCATTGTAGATTAATTTGACCTCTCCAAAGTTCCATGGCATTCTTGTCACTGGTTTCACTGTGATCCTGATTTATCACTACTCTCTCATGCCCTTGGGTATCTCAAGTGAAATGATAAGGCTTTCCATTGTGTGAGTTAAAACATGCCAAGTAAAAACCTCTTGCTTTTTAGCATCATTGGCCTGTTCATTTCTTCTAAGAAATCTCTAAGTTCCTCACAGCAAATGAAACAAATGAGGATATTGGGGAGAGAGGGCAGGCCACATAGAGGTGGGGGCCAACTGCTTAGAGGTGATAGTGAGAGTCGTGAGACTGGAGCAGCTCTCTGGAGAAGCCAAGAGGAGAGGCAGGAGAGGCCTAGGACTATGTAGGGAGCCTCAGGGGAATGCAGAGAGGTTGTGGTTGCCTGAATTTCTTATTGACCCAATCAACACTTAGAATCAGTGAAGTGAGCCTTGGAGGCTCAGAAACACAGCAAAGCAGATGGGTAGGGAAAGGCAGGGCCATTTTCACAGCTAGTCTCCTGAGCAGAATGGCATGTTAATTACAGCAACATGCTGCAATTCTCTAGTGAACAAACAAACAGACAGTTTTCTCAGCTTTGAGGGAGAGGCAACCAGAGCTGAAGGTAACTGAGCATAGAGCACAAGCTCGTACAGCCTGGAGATCTGGCTTCTATTCAAGTCTACCACTAGCAAATGAACTCAATAACTAATACTCAAATGATAGCAAACAGTGCCGGGCCTAGGGACAGGAAGACTCGGGTTCAAATCTGGCCTCAGATGCTCACTAGCTGTGGGACCCTAGGCAAGTCACTTAACTCTGTCTGCCTTAGTTTACTCATCTGTAGAGTGAGCTGGAGAAGGAAATGGCAAACCACTCCAGTATCTTTGCCAAGAAAACCCCAAATGGGGTCATGAAGAGTCAGACATGACTGAAACAAATGAACAACAACAAAAGGTCCTTTGTAAGTAATAACAGCTCACATTTTTATATTTATATATAAATTTATAAAATTATAAATATTTATATGTATATAAATATATATAAATTATATATAAAGAAAAAGCTCACATATTTATATAGCAATTCAAAAATTTACATAACACTTTCCTTAACAACCACATGAGGCAAACAGTATAAGAATTGTTGTTTAGTCATTTTCAGTCCTGTCTGATTCTCCATGAACCCATTTGGGGTTTTCTTGGCAAAGATACTGGAGTGGTTTGCCTTTCTTTCCCCAACTCACTTTACAGATGAGGAAAATGAAGCAAACAGAATGAAATGACTTGCCCTGGGTCACACAGGTAGTAAGTGTTTGAGGTCAAATTTGAACTCAGGTCTTCCTGACTGCAGGTCCAGCATTCTATCAACTGCGCCACCTGGTTGTGCAACAACTTCCCACCCCCCATCCCAGAATTATTATTTTCATTTTGCAGATAAGGAAGCCAAGGGTCAGAGTGGCTGCCACTAGAAAAAAAGTCAGGTTTTGAATCCAATCCTACTGATGTCAAATTATGTTACTTTTTCTATCACTTTCCAATGAAGCAAACCAAGGTATAAATATCCAGATCCACTAATAAAGTACAGGATGCTCATTTCATTTTTCAGAACTATAGGTAGCTGACATCAGGCTCCCTGCAACTTCTACCTATTAGTCCTAGTTGTTTTTACAGAGATTAACTCTGATCTCAGAGAGGCCATGTGGTACAGGGCAAATGGCAATTTGTCTAGAGGCAGCTGGGTACTGTGGTGGATGTAGTGTTGGGCATGGAATTAGAAAGACTTATCTTACGGAGTTCAAATTCAGCCTCAGACACTTACTAGCTGTGTGACCTTGAGCAAGTCACTTAACTCTGTCTGCCCCCATTTCCTCATATTTAAAATGAGTTGGAGAAGGAAATGGAATAGCACTGCAGTATGAAGAACCACTCCACTGCAAAGGGTCAAACATGACTGAAATGATTGAATTACCAAGTCAGAAGAGCTGTATTAGAAACATAACTCTGCTATCTCCTGCTTATATGATCTGGGACAACTCATTTCCCCTCTCTGAACCCCAGTTTTCTCAACAAATTGAAAAACAACAACATGTATTAATGTGCTACAGTGTACAGAGTAATGTACTGAGGATACACATACAAAGAAGAAACAGCCACTGTCCTCAAGGAGCTTATATTTTTCTGTTGAGTATGTGTGTGAGTGTGCACATGTGTGTGCATGCACATGGGTGCAACATATGATATATACACAGATAATTATGTAACCCCTGTCCCAAGATCCATTGGTTTCAGATTCTCTATTAGTGGAGATGAAAGCCCTGCCCTTTTTGAGGACCAGGGCAGAGCTGGTGAGAGGCAAGAGCTTCAGTTTTCAGCTAGTCCCCCTTTGGGGAATCATTTGGGCGCTCCTGGCTTCTAACTTTGAGACAGAAGATGTAAGAGACTAAGACTCTGGGAAGACATGTGAGGAGCTGGCAGTCTCCATCATGTCCCTATTCCCAGGTTGCTACTCTAGAGATTTGGGGGAGTTTCTGGATGAGTGAGATCCAGGACCCTCTTCCAATAGGAAAGTACCTTCACTGTATATTATCTGGTATGTATCTTTCTATATTTACCTTCTCTGATTTTTGTTTTGCTATGACTTGGATAAATGGATTTCTTTGCTATCAACCATGTGTATTAATTGTGGAATTGGTATTAGGTAAGCAAGGGGTCAAGCCTTAGATATAGAGCGTGTTGTCCTCCTTCCCTTTAAGATGGCAAAGGGATCAAAAGTTAACTCAAACTCAATTGCATCCCCTAGATGAACAATATTTAAGGGAGCAGATGATATACTCCTGGTCCAGTAATAATCTCTCTCTCTCTCTCTCTCTCTCTCTCTCTCTCTCTCTCTCTCTCTCTCTCTCTCTCTCTCTCTCTCTCGGAAGAGCAGATTAATGGTCTCATTCTCCAACCACCTACTTCCCCTCCTGGCAGGAATGAAAGTTTCCCTTTTGTGGAGGGGTTGGGGTGGAGAATAAAGAGGCTAGAGATGTTTATTCTTCCTCCCTTAGAGCCACAAGACAGGCCCCTTGTAACATGTGTATGCCTTTTTATCCCTACAAATAGATCCAAATTATACAAAGTAATCTAAGTAGGTAGAGAATATCAATAACTAGAATTGGTATATTTAATCTCTAATGTCCCTCTAACTCTAAATCCCATGAAACTGTGAAACTCTTCTATATGACTGTCCTCCATATATTGGAAGAAAGTAGCCATGTCTGCCCTAAGTCTTTCTCCTCCAAGAGATAGTTGATATTTCCCCCATGTTCAGTCCTTTTATTAGTGGATGAAAATATGACCTCAGGATACTGTTTCTTGAAGAAGAGTCTAGAAAGTGAGGTAACATTCTTTCTAGACCACTGATTTGTCATTCAATTAACATAGAATCAAATATTAATTACCCCAACTTCCAATGGTACATAGGCCATTAGAAAACTGGGGTGGCTGGGGTGGCCAGGTGGCTCAACGAGTAAGAGCACCAGCTCCAGTGTCAGGATGACCTGGGGATCAAATCTGGGCTCAGATACTTAGCACCACACCCAGAAATAACTGGCTGTGTAACCTTGAGCAAATTACTTAACCCCAATTGCTTTAAAAAAAAAAAAGCAAAAGGGCTGATTATCAAATACTCCATGGGTAGAATTCTTTCAGGCACCAAATCCTGAAATGACTTGTTCTTACAATGTTCACCCAGAACTGAAAGCCTTTAATAGTGCTCAACATACTGAAAATGGGGTGACACAGATAACTAACAGTGACTGATATCCCATGCAGGATCTTATTGCCAGAATTAGGATCAATGTCCAGCCTCCAAAGCTCAGTAGCCACAGCTGTGTCACTGTGTCACTAAATCACAGTAACTAAAGAGTTAGAAAATATTTCAGAAGTCACCTAGTTCAACCCACACCTGAAGAGGAATTCCCTCTGAATGTTTCCCTCTGGATAAAATAATCCATCACTGACAAATGATCAACCAGAAGATGCTTGAAGAGTTCTTGTAAGGAAAAACGTATCACCTCTGGAGGCAGCACATTACTCTTTTATATAGCTTTAATTGATAGGAGATATTTCCTTACATTAAACTGAAACCTATCTCTCTGCAACTTCCATACATTGTCCTTTATTTTGCCCTCTTGAGTTGAGCAGAAATCATTGAACTCCTCTTCCTCATGACAGTTCTTGAGATACTCAAAGACAATTATCATGTCCCTGAGGGCATCTAGGGGGTGTGATGGGTAGAGTGCTGGGCCTGCAGTCAGGGAGACTCATCTTCATAAGTTCAAATCTGGTCTCAGATACTTCCTAGCTGTGAGACCTTAGGCAAGTCACTTCAACCTGTTTGCCTTAGTCTCCTCATCTGTAAAACAAGCTGTAGAAAGAAATGGTCAACTACTCCAGTATCTTTGTCAAGAAAACCCTAAGTGGGGTCATGGAGTAGGACACTATCAAAACAACTGAACAAAACAATCATGTCCTTGATTTTCTTCTTTTCTTCTTCAGGCTAAGTATACTCAGGACCTTCAATTAATCCTCTTACAACATGGTGTCCAATCTTCTCACTGTCCTACTTGTCCTACAATAGCTGTTTCACTTTGTCAATATCCTTCCTAAAACATGGCATCCAAATCTGAACACAAGACTCCTGCTGTGATATTGTGTGAAGATCAGCTATAATAAACTTAGCTCTTCTCAGCAATACAATAAGCTAAGATAATTCCAAAAGACTCATGTTGAAAAATGTTATTTACATCCAGAGAAAGAACTATGGAGTCTGAATACAGACTGAAGCATACTATTTTCACTTTGTTTTTGTTTTCATGATTTTTCCTTTTTTTCTGTTTTTTTTTTTCTTTCACAACATGGCTAATGTTGAAATATGCTTAACATGGTTATACATGTATAACTGATAGCAGATTACTTGCCATCTTGGGGAGGGAGAGAATTTAGAACTCAAAATCTTATAAAAATAAATGTTGAAAACTATCTTTACATGTAATTGGAAAAAATAAAATACTATTTATTAAAAAAAAGACTCTTGCTGTGGTCTGATTGGGGATGGCTAAGGAGCAAAGTGGCATTTATTCTGGGTCCCTGATCTATCATAACAGACTAATATAAAATCAATTCCTTATTTCCTTCAGAATATAGCAAAATGTTCAACTTCACTTGTGGGCACTGTCTCTCAATGCAACCTAGGAAAAATGATCTTTTATGGCCTTGTAACACTATTGACTCAGTTTTTCACTCCACTAAAATTTGTAGACTTTTTTCACATAAACTGTAATCTACCCACATATTTCATATTAATTTTATGTCATTATACAATATTAATATTATAATATGTATACATTATATTATGAAATTGAATATATGAACTTAAGTATAAAACTTCACATTTAACCCTGTTAAACTTAATCTTATTATATTAGGACCTATCATTCTAGCCTTTTGACTACTGACTATATTTTCCAATATGCTAGTTGTCCCTTCAAACTCTGTTAAGTCTGAAAATTTGACAAGTCTGAGTGATCATCCAAGTCACTGAAAAAATGAACACAGTGGACTCCATTGGAGATCTCTCTTTAAAGTAACACCAACCTATTAATTATTACTCTTTGGGTATGGTTCCAAATCAACTTGACTGCATTATCATTTAGTTCACATCTCCCCATCTTATCCACAAGGATAATATGAGAAAATATCTATAGTAGTCCCTTGATCTACCAGCCTAGTTGACTCTTTGAAAAAGGAAATGAGATTAGCATTGCATTATATGTTCCTTATGAAGTTATACTTGCTCTCAGAGATCACAGTCTTCTTTTCTAACTTCTTTTTTTTAAGAATTTTTTTTCTTTTTGGAGGGGGGAAGGTAGGGTAATTGGGGTTAAGTGACTTGCCCAAGGTCGCATGGCTAGTTTTGTATTAAGTGTCTGAGGCCAGATTTGAATTCAGGTCCTCCTGACTCCAGGGTTGGTGCTCTATTTACTGAGCCACCTAGCCGCCATAAAAGTCAACTTTGTCGACCTATATTTTGGAATTTTACTCTCTTCCTTGTGTTAAAAATTAGTATAACACTTCTCCTTATCCAACCCTGCAGCACTTTTCCTATTATCTACTGTCTCAAAAATTACACATAACTCAGTAATCATATCTACCAGATCTTTCGGTAATCTAGACTGTACTTACTTGTGATCAGTGCCTTAAACTTACAATCTCCTAATCACTTTGAATTTCAATTCTGTTAGTCACTATTTTTTATTATTCATAATCAAGAGAGAAGCAAAATAAAAAGTTGTCCTTTCAAAATCTGAGTTCATGCTGTTCAGCACCATGGTCAGCAACTAAAGTAGCCACTGCCTCTGCCGTTCCTGCTTCTATTCAAATTCAATAAAGGTTTTAATTATAATCCTACTGTGTGCAGAACTCTGTACTCTGTGCTGGAGGGAAAACAACATTTATATAAGACAAGGACCCTTCAGATTACATTCTAATAAGATGTAAGGAAAACTCAGACAACAATATTACATGATAAATATAAAACAAAGATCCAAAACAAAGTACTATGTAAGGTCAGCAGGAAGCCATAGTGTGGGAAGGATCAATAGAGGCTTTATGGAAGAGATAGCTTTGGGATTGGATTTTGAAAGGGGGACAGAAAGCTTTCAAGCTTGGCAGGACCTGTCAGAATTTGCATTTCACTGGCATAACCTTCAGGAATGCAAAATTGCCTCTACACCATGATGAGGTATCAGAGAAAAGATTTCATGGTGCTTGACATCTCTGCATAAATAATATTAGTTTGTTATTGGTATGAAGGATGAGTTGGATGGCAAAGAGAGTGATGGTGAGAAGCCTTGTCCTGAAGCTATTGCAGAACTGCCTTCTTGGAGTGCTCTCCCTCCTCTACTCTGCCTACTGACCTTCCTGGCTTTCTTTAAGTCCCAACTAAAATCTCATCTTTCACTTAAGGCTTTCCCAACCCCTCTTAATTCTAGTGCCTCTCTTTTGTTAATTATTTCCTTTCATCTTATATAGAACTGGCTTTGTATAATGTATATATTATATATATTGTCTCTCCCATTAGATTGTGAGCTCCTTGAAGACAGGGTTCATCTTTTGTCTCTTTTTGTATCCCTAGAACTTAGCACAATACCCAGCACATAGTAGGTACTTAATAAATGTTTATTGATTGATTAATAGTTCAGATAAGTGGCCGGGTGGAGTTGTATGGGAATGGAACTATAGAACCATAGAGTAGGGCAAATATGATAGAATGGAATTGTTAGGACTTGATAACTGACAACTAAATGTAAAAGAAACAGAGGAGTCAAAGATCCCAAACTGACTGGGTGAATAGTGGTGCCACAGACAGAAACAATGGTCAGAAGGAGGATCAGGAGTTTGGTTTTGGACATGCTGAGTGAGAATCTGGTGGAACTTTTGGGTAGATATGTCCAGATATGTCCTGAGGTAGCTGAAAATGAAGGTATAGAGCTTGGGAGAAAGGTCATAGCTACAGATACATCTTTTATCTTCTTAAAAGTATAACTATCCACTTGGAAGTAAAAATTTTCTTCTTAAGGGTGGTAGTTGAAATTGTGGCAATGAGACTGCCAATGAATAGTAGAAAGAGAAAATTAAGGATCTCTGAGAACATAATAATGGGGAAATATTCACCTTAAGGGGTTGGAAGAAGATGAAGAGCCTATGAAGAAGACATAAGACTGGTTAGAGATGTAGGAGAACCAGGAGAGTGTGGTGTTTCAGAAGCCAATGGATAAGACTGTGCAGTGGTAAAGAAGAGGTGATAAATAGTTTCAAATGCTACATAGGAGCCCAAAGAAAATTAGGGCTAAAACCAGATCATTGTTTTTAGCAATTAATATGTCACTGTTGAGTTTTCAGTGGAGTGGTGAGAGAGGAAGTCTGACTATAATGGGATAAGGAGAGATTTTGTGGGGAAGAAGTAAGGGTATTAGATAGAGACTAATTTTTTAATATTTTTGAAGGGGAAGAAAGAAATATGAATGGTGGGTTGATGAGGTAGAAGATTTGATCAAATTCACTTCTTAGCATTGAGGAGACTTTAAGCAATTCTGTAGGAAAGTGGAAGAAAGCCAGTAGAGAGGGGGAACTTGAAGGTACATGAGAGGGAAAGGATGACTTCTGGGAAAGCCCCTAAAGAATACTTCAAGGAATCCTTGATGAAGCAGGATGAGATGGTACCAAAGGCATAGGTAAACCAATTAGCCTTATCAAGCAGTAGGGATACTTCCTTCTCTGAGAAAGAAAAGAAAGAAAAAAGTCAGTAATGGTGTTAAGAAATTATGAATATAGATGGGAGAGGATGAGATAACTCCTTCAATCTGACCAGTGAAATATGAAGCTAAATCATAGGTTATAAGGGATGAAGATGCAGGTTCGGGGAAGAGTTTGGGAAGAGCAAAGCATGTTTGGAATACTCACTCTGAGGAATGAGAGAGAAGTCAATAAGATTTGTAGAAAAGTAAATTTAAGCTCAATGCAAGGAAAAACTTTCTAACATTTCTAACATGTCTAGATCTACAGTTTTCTCTATGTAAGAAACTGCTGGAGAAGAAACTCCCTCTACAAAAGCAGATCTTCAACTTACAGCCTTAGAGGGTTACCTGGGGGCTCTGAAAAGTTATGACTTAACCCAGGGTCACATAATTGATATGTAAGATATAGGACTTAGATTCAGGTCTTTTTGGCACTGAAACCAGACATCATGATGCAAAGTATTTTTATTGTTATTTTTTTCTTAATAATTAGATATATTTTCCAAGTAGTATGTGGTGCCTTGACAGGTTGAGGGTTCTGCCTCACAGGAGGTCTTCAGCTGGTCACTCTCCTTCCAAATGCCACACCAATCGTTAATACTCTCTTCAAATTCATTTGTATTTATTTATGTGTATTTGTACAAGGCAGCTAGATGACACTAGACTTAGAGTTGAGAAAATCTGAGTACAAATCCTGCCTCATATATTTATTCCCTGTGCATCAGTTTCCTTATCTGTAAAAGAGGGATGATATAATACATACATTTCGGGGTTGTGAGGATTAGATGAGAATGCACATATGCACACACACATCACCTTTGCAAATCTTAAAGTGCTACATAAAAGCTAGCTTTTGTCATTATTATTATTATTTTATATCTCTCTAGTAAAATGTAAGCATTGTTAGGGCAGATACCATTTCATTTTTTGTATTTGTATTTCCATTATGTAAAAGAGTGCTTTGTACATGGCTGACATTTAATAAATGTTGAATTGGATTGAATTCAGATGAAGGTAAACTAATTTACTTGAATTCACTATCACTTATAGTTGATACTTTAGCTTCATATTTTACTGGGCAGATTGAGGGCAGGTTTCCCCTCCTCTATTCATAATTTCTTAGCATCATTAATGATTTTTTGGTTTTCTTCTTTCTTAGAACAGGAGCTATCCCTACTGATTGATAAAATTAATTAGTTTGCCTAATGACTTCAGCTGTTTGTTGGAATTGGTGGAGAGCAAAGATGACAAACACCCACCCCCAGTCCGCAATACTCCCACTTGCCACTGGAACCAGATTAAAATGTAATTGGGACATATTTAACAAATAAATAAAAATACAATAGAATAAAGATAATAATTATATATATATATAATTTTAAAAGTCAATATGCTGCCCTTAGGAATCCTTTGTATGGTTCAGTATCTTCATTTCTATTTGAGTTTGGCACCACAGGTGTGGTGAGTATGCTTATTCAGGTAAAGGTTAGCCTAGATGACTTCCCAGATACCTTCAGATTTTGAGACTACATATTTTTTTTTACTACTGAGAAGCTATATTGGTGAAGTTGTATCATATAAGTTTGTATTAAGTAAAATCAGTTCAATATTATGATTTCAAGGTTAGTAAAGTATAACAAAAAAAAGTCCACTAGAGACCTAGTTTTAAACCCTACCCCCAAGCCTTATTAGCAATGTAGCCACGTGCAAGTCACTTAAATCTCAGAGCTTTATTGACCTTTCTCTAAAATGGGGGTAATCATATATGACTAGCAGTGCTGCAAGAATCAAATGAGACAATGAGGTAAAATCCTGAATCAAGACTAGGTATGGAGCAAGTGAATCCAAAGGGGGTGAAATTCACTGGGAGAATACAGAGGGATTGAGGTGCCCAAGATGCTGCTGACAACGAGCTGATTTAGTATGTGTGTTGCAGGGAGAGGAGGGAGGGAGGCAGAGGTTATGATTGCTGAGGGAAATTTCAAGGCTCAGGATCTTGGATGTAGAGTACTTCCACGAGATGGCATGGTGTAAGATTTGACCACATTGGTGTATGACTGAAGTGAGATAGAAGAGATTTTTGAAGCTTAATGTATGACTAAGATATTAAAGGCATTATTAAAGTGAACAGTGAAGTCTCTAAAGATGATGGTGTAGGAGAGGAAGAACCAGATCCTAGTCATTGAGATGATTGCAAGAGTACTCTGGTGGATGACAGAGAACAAGGTTTAGGCTGTAGAAAATATCCATGGAGAGAGCTCTGAACTTGTTTTTGCAGAAAGAAAAGAAAGGAAGGAAACAAGAATTTATTAAATGCTTATTAAGTATCAGACACTAAGTGCTGGGGACCCTTATACATTTGCTTATACAAATATAAGCAGAATGAGTCCCTGCCCTTAAAGAGCTTACATTCTAATTGAAGACAACATAAAAAGAGAGCTGAAAAAAAGAAGGGAAGAATGAAGGTCCCCAGCACAGCAACAAGTCTGGAAAGAAATGAAGGCAAGCTGGCAAGCCAAGAAACCCATTTATCTAAATTGGTTGCTAAACAGAAATCAGAGAAAGTATGCATGAGAGAATATGTGCCACACAATACAGAGCACAGAGGCTCTCCCACTGAGTGTGGGATAACTCAGCTCACCCCAGAGAGAGTCCTAGATCTTACCTAAGGGGAAGTTCCTGAAGTCTCTAGTGGAACAAGCTGGGAATAGGGATGTGATGGAGATTTCTAGATCCTTTTATAAAGACAATGCGATTCTGAGGACATGGTCATAGAGAAAGGAGAAAGGAAAGGTCAATATTCAGACCATTATGTAGGGGGACAGTCCCAAGTGGACAGAGGGCACAAGAAGGCATTTGTCACTTGGGAAGAAAACACACCAGAAAGGAAAAGTTGGAGAGCACTAAATTATATTGGTCACAACGTATATTTAATAAGTGCCTACTGTGAACCAGGGTAACTGAAAGAACCCTGGACTTGGAGTCAGGTGATGGTGATTCAGAATGCTAGCTCAGCTACTTTCTCCTTGTGTTATCTTGGACATCTCACCTCACCTCCTTTAGTCTCAGGTTGCAAATTTCCAAAATGAGGTTAATACACAAAACCATTGCTAAGCCTGGGGATACTGGGGTGGTCACCTTCTGCTTCAAAAGGAGTCCCTAACCATGACTCACGTGTATCAAGCCATATTTAGTGTGTGTGGGGGGGTGGCCCTGGAGAGTGATAAGCCTCTTTTTTTCAAACTCAATAGCTCTTTAGGCCACCACCATAGAGTCCCAAGGTAGTGGGGGTGGGGGGGACACACACAGACACTCAAAGCTTAGGTTTTGCTCCTGTCTAGGGCCTCCACAAAAAGGAAGTACAAAAATACTCAGTTACAGGACATCTATTTCCTTGACAAAGAAATAGAAACAAAGAATTGCTCAAAAAACTTACTATAGTGAATTGATAAAAGCATATATAAAGCAGTAATTCATATCATGCTCTCCAGGAGGCTGATATTTAAAATATCAAATCATGAGACAATGTTGAATTGACATTTCATCGTCACCTCAGCTCCATCAGTTTCCAACAAGCCAGGCAAAACATAGGTCTCCTCCTCTTAGCAGGGAAAATCTTCAAGGAATACTGTAGAATTTGGAGGAGTTGCTTTCCTCCCATAGTGTAACCAGCACCAACTGTGGGACCCAAGAGCTCACTCGGTAGCTACTCATCAAAATTCCATCTCTTAGGATTGCTATTCAGGCATGTATGCACAGAGAAAGAAATATTAAGCAGGAGAGAGAGACAGAAGTCTGAGATGTTAACTCGGAATCACCTGAATGAACCCCTGTTCTAGCAGTCACATGCCCCTAACCTACCCCAATGGGAAGTTCCTAAGAGAGTTTTACATGTCACATGATCTTGAAAGGAAGAAATAGAGAGAACCATAGGGCAGAGACACTCTTTTTTAAGCTCTACTGAATAGGCAGTTCTTCTTGGCTCAGTGTCCAATTCAGAAGCTACAGCCCTGATTGCTGTCGTGGTGGCAAAGGGATTTCTGCATTACCCCAAAGCTCCCAGTCTTTTTCCACTGAACCAACACATGCTACAGCAAATGTAGCACTGGAAGGGACCCAGCTCCTAGCGTGCTTCATAGGAAATGCTCCAGCTAGAGTCAATAGTGGGGGGAAGGGTCCCCTGATTTATACCCACTATACCTATACTACTTTCCTTACAGGTTGCTGTGAGCAAAGTACTCTGTAAAACTTGAAGTGATCTAGGAGTGTCAATGTAGAGGTTATGGAGGTAGACTCAGAGTAAGATTTAAGACCCATCTCTGACATATTTCTTTCTACATATTTTGCATTATTATTATAATTCTACATATTTTACATTTATGGTTTGCATGTTATTTCTCCTAAAAAAAATGTGAGCTTTTTGAGGGCAGGGGCTTTTTTTTTTCTTAATTCAGTTTACTGGCACATTGTTGTTCACTCATTTTAGTCCAACTCTTTGTGATCCCATTTGGGTTTTGTTTTTTTGTTTTGTTTTGTTTTTGGCAAAGATCCTGGAGTAGTTTGCCATTTCCTTCTCCAGCTCATTTTACAGATGAGAAAATTGAGGCAAACAGGGTGAAGTACCTTATGCAGTATCACATAGCTAGTAGGTGTTTGAGGCTGGATTTGAACTCAGGTCTTGCTGAATCCAGGCCAGGTGCACTATCCACTGCACCCCCTTACTGGACATGTGACCCTGGGCATCTCAGTAAGTCTCTAAGATAATAACTTGAAGAGATAGTTCCAATATGTATGAGTAGAGGGTTGCTTTCTCACTTGGAATGCTCCATATAAAGTCAGATATCTGACACACACACACAGCTTAATGTTAAAAATAGAAATTGTTATTACTGGGAGCAGACCACCTTTCCAGAAGACCCTGGAGGATATATGGGAAGTCCAAATTAAATAGGATCATTAAGTCAAGCAAGTGAGTCACAGAAGACCAACATTTTGGCCTGAGGGACTTTAGAAAATGGCAAGGTCGAGATAGAGATCTGTAACAGACTTCAGAGATGATCTAGTCAATCACTCAACCAGAATTTATTAAACACCTACTGTGTGCCAGACTCTGTTGAATTCTGGGGTTACAAAGAAACATGCTGTCAAGGAGCTCACCATCTAATGGTATCATCTAGTGGAATGAAGGTCATTTTACTGGTGAGGACACTGAGGTCCAGAGAGACACAGTGACCAGTGAGATTAGAACTTGGATCCTTTGTTTCCAAATCCATTATTTACGGGGACCTCATCTGCCCTATCTGGTCCAACCCCAACCCAAATAAAAAATGAGGGCTACAGCACAATCAATCCCAGAACGTGACTATCCAGCCCCTGCTTAAAATCCCCTCTGCTGAGGCAGCCCATTCCATTTAGATTATTCTCATTGTTGCAAAGTGTTTCCTTCCATCAACTTAAATTTGCCTCTGTAGCTTGCACTAATATTGCTCTTAACTTCCCAGGGAATGAGGAATGCGTGGGAGAGGAGAAGCTGACCAAGTCTAAGCCCTCCCTCTTCTATATGATAACTTCTCAGACTTTTGAACATGGCTGTCATATCTCCCTCGAACTGATCATATCTTTTCTTTTTGTTAGATATCCTCAGTTCTTTCAACAGATTCTCATATGGCCTCTAGGACCTTCGTCTTCCTGCTGCCCTTCTAAGGGCTGCTCTCCAGCTGCCATTACACCACCCTGCCCTCACCTAGGGTAAACATTTCCAAGGAAACTCCAGTGTCTATCAATAGAAAACATTCTGGGCAATCTGATGCCCTCCACTGCAGGGAAGGAGCTAATAATGAGTCTAGCTGCCTTTCTGCCTTTCTGCATGTCACACGAAGCTTTACTGCCTTCAATTATAGGGAAAGAGAACAACTGGGAACTTGAACCTCTTGATTACATTTGTTTCTCTGGCCATAAAAAGGTGCCGGGCAAACACCTAAGAACCAGAGTTAGAAAAGTTCACATTTACAGGCTCTGAATCAAGAATTTCTCCTAAGAAGGGTTGGGCTGATAAATAGAGCCCTGGATATCCAGCCAGATTGAGTGCATAAACACTAAATCAGAAACAGGTGGAAGAGGAGGGGAGGAAGGAGGGAGTGAGGGAAGGAGGGGATAGCAGGCAGCAGCTGCCATGTCAGCATCTGTGTTTCAAACGTCTTGCTCCCAGGACCTTCAGAATCATTCTCAGTACCTCTATCTTGTCTGTACCCCTGTATTCCTTGTGGTCTCAAAATTTTCTGATACCAGGACAGACCCAACCAGAGATATTTCATTATACCTTTGAGCTATTTGGATAAAAGAGATTGTATTATTTTAACTATGGGATGTCAGAGCCAGAAAAGGTTGGCCTTAAGAGCCTCTGTGTTGCTTGCTGGATCTGGAGTAATGGAGGCCAGGAGCTCGCCTTCAGCTTTAGTCACTTATGAGCTATGTGACTGTGTGTAAGTCACTATCCCTCTCCTAGCTTCAGTTTCCTCAGCTGCAAAATGGGGATAATAACAGCACCTGTCTTGTAGGATGGGGCAGCTAGGTGGTGTAGTGGATAGAGTGCCTGCTTTGGAGTCAGGAGAACCTGAATTCTTACAAGATACTTACAAGCTATGTGACCCTGGGCAAGTCACTTAACTCTGCCTCAGTTTCTTTATCTGTAAAATGAGTTGGAGAAGGAAATGACAAACTGCTCCAGTATCCTTGCCAAAAAAAGCAACAACAATAAAACCCAAATGGGGTCACAAGAAAGAGTCAGGGTTTATACCTATGTCTCCTGATTCTTAACTTTCTTGCTATTTCCATTATAACACTATAACCCTAACAGGGGTGGGGAACCTGCAGGCCACATGGGATCTGGAGGTCGAAGGTTCCCCACCCCTGCCCTAGCATATGTTTCTTGAGCTGGAAGATCAAAGGAGCTGTTATATTTGAGTCAAATCATTAGTTTATATTCCTTTAGAACTTTAAAGTTTAGAAGCTATTTCCTTACAACACTGCAAGATAAGGAGTGTAAGTATTATTGTTATACTTTTTTTGAGGAAACAGAAGTTCTTTGTATCTCCCCTCTGAAATCCCCTAGTTATCCACTGCCAAAGATGAATTTACCCTGCACTTAGTGGTCAACCTCCATACTTCCTGATCTATTTCATTTACACATTTCTTTGATTCTTTTTATTTGTTTTGCTTTTTGGAAAGTAATTGGGATTAAGTGACTTGCCCAAGGTCACATGGCTAGTTTTTGTGTTAAGTGTCTGAGGCTGGATTTGAACTCAGGTCCTCCTGATTCCAGGGCCAGTGTTCTATTCACTGCACCCCAATTTACACATTTCTTATGTCCTCATCTAAGTAAGAAATACTTTCCCTGTGGAGATCAGCTTCCTCTGTATATTTCTTGTTTGAACCTATTTATTTACCTATTATTTCCCCCATTAGAACATAAACTTCTTGAAGGCAGGAATTATTTCTGCCTTTCTTTGCATGCCCTGCACAATGTCTAGCATTTAAGTGCTTAATAAATGTTTATTGATTAATTGATTGACTGATAGTGGCTACATTATTTAAACCGGGGTCCTGAAGGTCCTCAATTTAAATATTGAATAGATGGAAAGGGAATTTTTCCCACTCTGTACAACAATTTCCCAACCTGGTACGCTTTTCCTTCATTTGAGTGAGGTACATCCCAGCTATAAGCCTGGGAAGAAAAGACAAGGAAGTACCACTTCCCTTCTGTAAGCATCATCATCATCATCATCCTCATCCTCAACAACAACCCCATCAGAAGCAATGGCATCAGCCATTTATAGTATAGTGGAAATAGTATTGGATCGGGAGTAAAGCAGCCTGGATCTGAGTCCTGAGTCTGACCCTTACTAGCCATGATACTGTCATCTCCCCTACCTCTAAGACTCAGTTTCTTCATCTGTCATATAGTGATAATAATACTTGTACTATCTTTCTCATACAGGAAAGCAATTTAGAAACCTTAAAATGCTATAGAAATGGAAACTATTATTAATAATAATTATAACTACAACAATACTAGCCTGTATTTGCAGAGTGTTTCACAATTTCTATATTTTTCTCATGTAGCCCTGAGATTTAGCAAGCAGGGGCAGGGATTTTTCCCCCACTGTAGTGATGAAGATACTTATTATAAACCCCATATATATATATGTATATATATATATAAAAGAAACATATTATAAACCCCTTATATTTGGTGATTGCTTGTCCCTGAGTGTGTTTAAATCCAGCAATCTCTCCACAATATTTCTTTGTCCCCAACTCATGCCCAAGGTAAGCAAGTGACCCATTTCTAAATTTTTTCTTTCTTCAAAGAGGCGGTTGATAGGGGAGAATGATTTAGAGTTAGGGGACTTACATTAAAATCCCAGTTTTCTATTTACTGTATGAATAAACTTCAGCAATTTACTTCCCCTCTCTGGGCCTCAGTTTCCTCCTCTGTAAAATGAGGGTGCTGGAGTAGATGGAGTCTAAGTTTTTTTTCAGCTTTAAATCTTATACTCTTTCTTCTTTGAAGGCCATCAGACCCAGCTTTATTCAAATAGAATTTTCCTTGAACCAGTACTTCCCATGAGAGATGGGCTGAGCAAAAGGGCTTAGAAAAACTCAGGAGGACTGAGCACCACTCATAATTTTTTTTAAAATGAAATTCAAATATTTAAAAGCACATTAATATTTCATAGCATCTTCACCTGGATGTGAACTTAGAGACTATCTTGTCCAGTCTTCCTCCATGGGATAGAGACCACCCCCCTGCCCTACACCATTCTGACAGGTGAATGGAACCCAGATTCTGCTTATATATTTCCAATGACAGGGAATTAATTACTTCACAAAGAATTTGTAGGGTTGACTAGATATACATATTATTGAGTCAACATGGTTTAGTGGGAAGAGCAGTCCTGTCTCCACAGTAAATTTTGTTTCTCTCCTTTCTTGAACTCTCCCAGTTGTTTACTGAATTTACCATGCACTCAGTGGTCAGCCTTCCATCCTTCCTGATCTGTTTTATTTACACATTTCTTGTGTCCTCATCTAAGCAAGAAGTACTTTCCCCATGGAGATCAACTTCCTCTTACCTTTGTTCGAACCTATTTATTTAACTGTTATTTTCCCCATTAGAACATAAACTCCTTGAAGGTAGGAATTATTTTTTGCCTTTCTTTGCATTCCCAACAGTTGGAAGATCTGTCCAAGCTCCATCAATCACCAACCATGTGAACAAGGGCAAGTTATGTAATGACTTTAATCCTCAGTTTCCTTCTTTATGAAATGGGCTTAAGAATCTCTGCCTTGCCTCCTTCACAAAGCTTTTGTGCTGATCAGATAATAATCACATTTGTTTGGAGCTTTATGGCTCTATAAAGCATTATCCTTAAAACAACCCTGGGAGGCAGGGAGTGCAGGTATTATCATTGGCATTTTATAGAAAAAGAAAATAAGAAAATATTTCCAAGAGCTGGGACTCAGAAACATGTCTCTTAGGCCCAAGTCCTATGTTCTTTGCATTATATCAAGTCAATGAAATCGTGTTTATGATGGTTTTATAAACCATCTAACTTGGCAACTAGCCCAGGTTGGAAGAACACCCATTTATTTACACAACATCAGGGCACACTTTTTTGGGAATATGAGGAAGTCTTGCAAATTATTCCAGGCTTACGCTTTTCATCCACAAAATGGAACTAAAAATGCCTGTAATATCTACCTCACAGAGTTGTTGTGAGATTCAAATAAGATATTTATATAAAGGACTTTGTAAAAATTTGCCTTGGATTGTAGTCAGAAACCTTCTTGCGTTTAATTACCAGAGGGAAGAGGCAGGACATGGAAGCCCTCTCATTTGCTGGCTGACCTGCCAATCAGTATCAGTTCACCCAATGACAAAACAATTTCTGGCTAGCATGGTGCTGATGGAAAGCCTGGTCATCCCATATTGTTGACGATAAAATGGATAGGTGCACTTTATTTCCCCTGCAGTTATATGTGTCTCATAATTATTTCCGGAACTCATTAATACCCAATTTCTTCATATGGCCCTTAGCAGAATCATCTTGATGACTTCCTGTTTTCATAGAATCATTTTACAGCTGAAGAAATTAAGGACCTGAGATTCTTACTTAAGGTCACACAGCTAGTAAGTTCTTTTGGAGTCCTATGATTTTGAGATTTGAGACAATTCCTTAGTATTCACAGAACTCTAATGCTTTTAGGCTGAGAATTTCAGGAGCTTTATGGACACTATCTATCATGTCTTCCTTGCAGAATCAGAGAGGCTCCTGACTCCTAGTGTAGTTTGGAGGCTGTTTTTACCATATTGTCCTTGGAAGACTTAACAATTATGACTTCGTTCTTTCTTCCATCCCCTGCAGCTATGTCAAGGATTTAGTGGCTGCTTAATAACTTACCTGTGTCATTTTTTTCCCCTTCTGTTAGAGTGCAAGCTGAGGTTAGCATGGTGCAAGGAATACTGGGTAGTACAGAGAGCTTGAGACCAGCCCTGGCTTGATCACAGATATGCAGTTTGACCTTGGGAAAATAGGTTCCCCTCTTTGGGTCTGAATTTTGTAATAGTATAGGACTTAGAGGTAGAAAATAGCATTATCCAATCTAATCCAATCCCCTCATTATAATAATTACTAATACATCTAGAATTATAAATCTTTGCAAAGTGATCTATATAAATATTTCAATTGGGGCGGTCAGGTAGCACAGCAAGTAAGAGCACCCGCTCCAGTGTTGGGATGACCTGGTGATCAAATTCCGGGCTCAGACACTTAGCACCCACCCAGAAACACCTGGCCGTGTAACCTTGAGCAAGTTACTTAACCCCGATTGCTTTAAAAAAAAAAAAATATCTCAATATCTCTCAGCAACTCTGTGAAGCAGATATTGCAGATTTTTATCTCCATTTTATGGATGAGGAGCTTGAGACTGAGATAATTTCTAGGACTTCTTCCTGGTCACAAAAATATAAGTGTGAGTGACAGGATTTGGACCCAGGTCTCCCAGCAAGCTCATATCATTCCCCTGCTCATAGAGCTCCAGTAAACAATAGACTTCCTGTTCTTCTAGGATCAAATCTAAATTCCTCTGTTTGACATTTAAAGCCTTTCTCATATGACTGCAGTCTGCTTTTCTAGATTTCTTGCATATCACTCTTTCTTATGCACATAAAGATCTAGTCAAACTCATATGTTTATTGTCTCTCACATACAACATTCTGTCTCCCATCTTCATGTCTTTCCACAGGCCATCCCTCAAACCTGGATGGTACTTCTTTGTTTTCATCTCTTAGAATCCTTTCTTCTCCTATAATCTCATTGAGGTCAGGGGGGACTGTTTTAATTTTGTTTTTTTATCTCTAGCACTTAGCACGTTTCCTGGTACATATTAGGCATACAGTAGGTGCTTAACAAATATTTATTGATTGACTCAAGTGCCATCTCCTACATGAGGCCTTTCCTGACATCCCCAGTTGCTATTGTACTCCAAATTACCTTTTATTTGTCTTTCTTATATTTTGCATATACATATATGTGTTTATGTTGTTTCTTGTGTTAGAATAAAAGCTCCCTGAGGGCAGGGACTATTCATTGACTACCTCATGGTTTACAAAATGCTTCATTTGGGGATTTGATATTTGACATAGGACTAGCTCTGGGAGAAGAAGATCCATTCTACTCCCTTAGGACTTTGTATTCTTGAGCTGGTGCCAGGCAGACCAACCCAAAGTCTCTGGGGCTTTGAATGTGTGATTAGATGTTTTTGCTTGGCTATAACTCTTCAGCTCCATGGGCACTTTACTCATGAATACTATTCTCATGAGGCTGAGACATTTCTTTTTTTTTTTCTTTTTCATTTTTCAAATGCTTTATTAACTTCTGATTTACATCATTCATTTCTGCCAGATTTTGAGTTACAAATTTTCTCCCTTTTTCCCCCTACCCACCACCCCAAAATAGCAGTCCCACAGGCTATCCCCTCCTCCAATCTGCTCTCTACCATATCTTCTCCCATACCCCTTTCGACTTTTCCAGTGGGGCATGGTGGATCTCTATTCCCCAGTGCCTGTATATTTTATTTCCCAATTACATGTAAAATAGTATTAATAATAGTATATATATATATATATATTTAAACATTTGATTTTAAAACTTTGAATTCCAGATTCATTCCCTTCCTCCCTTGTCACCCACCCATAACTGGGAAGATAAGCAGTTCAGTATACATTAACATAGTAGATATATTGTAAAAGACTGACTATATTTCCCTCCCTCCTATCCCACCTCCCACTTGTTCTATTCTCTACTTTGATCCCTTCCCTTTTCGAAAGTGGATGCTTCCAACTTCCCTCCCCCCAGCCTGCCCTCCCTTCCATCATCCCCCCTCTGATCCCCTTCCCCCACACTCTTCTGTAGGGTGAGATACCCTATTTAGTGTGTATTTCATTCCCTCCCCAAGCCAAATTCAATGAGAATAAGGTTGACCCATTCGCTTTTGCCTTCCTATTCTTCCCCTTCATTGTAACCATTTTCCCTTGCCTCTTCTTTATGAGATAGTTTACCCCATTCTGTCTCTCCCCAAATCCTCTCATTATATTCCTCTATCCCCTCTTAATTTCACCTTTTAAGTATCATCCCTTCCTGTTAAATTGGTCCTGTGCCCTCTATGTATACCTGTAAACATATATACACACATTTACATATGCATTCATATGCCCATATACCCTCATATATTTATTTATTTATTTATATTCCCTTCAACTATTTTTATACTGACAAAAGTTTCATCACTTACACTTATTGTTTTTCCATGTAGGAATGTTAATAGCTCAATTTTGTTAAGTTCCTTATGATTTCTTTTCCCTATTTACCTTCTCATGCTTCTCTTGCTTCTTGTATCTGAATGTCAAATTTTCTATTCAACTCTGGTTTTTTCATCAAGAATCCTTGAAAGTCCTCTATTCCACTGAATAACCATATTTTCCCCTGAAACATGATACTCGGTTTTGCTGGGTAGGTGATTCTTCGTTTTAATCCCAGCTCCTTTGACCTCTGGAATATCACATTCCAAGCCCTTTGATCCCTCACTGTAGAAGCTGCCAGATCTTGGGTTATCCAGATTGTTTCCACAATATTCAGATTGTTTCTTCCTGGCTGCTTGTAATATTTTCTCCTTGATCTGGGAACTCAAGAATTGGCTTTAATATTTCTATGAGTTTTTTAGGGGGGACCCTTTTCAAGAGATGATCAATGGATTCTTTCAACCTCTATTTTACCCTCTGGTTCTAAAACATCAGGGCAGTTTTCTTTGAGAATTTCTTGGAGGATGATTTCTAGGTTCTTTCTTTGATCATGGCTTTCAGGTAGTCCAATAATTTTTAAATGATCTCTCCTGGATCTATTTTCCAGGTCAGTGGTTTTTCCCATGAGATATTTCACATTGCCTTCAACTCTTTCATTTGTTTGGATCTGTTCAACAGCATCTTGATTTCTCATAAAGTCATTAGCTTCCATTTGTTGCAATCTAATTCTGAAGGAATGATTCTCCTCAGTGAGCTTTTGAGATTCTTTTTCCATCTGGCAAATTTGGCTTTTTAAGGCATTCTTCTCCTCATTTCCTTTTTGAGCCTCTTTTGCCATTTGAGTTAGTCTATTTTTTAAGGTATTATTTTCCTCAGTCAGGCTGTTGACTCTAATTTTGTAATTTTCTTGCATTGTTCTCATTTCTCTTCCCAATTTTTCCTCCACTTCTCTTATCTGCTTCTTAAGGTCCTCTATGGCCTGTAAGCAGCTCATATTTTCCTTTGAAGCTTTTGGTACAAGAGTTCTGACTTTACTGTCTTCCTCCTGTTCCTTGCTTTGATCCTTTTTGTCCCCAAAATAGGAGTCTAATGTTGGATTCTTCTGTTTGCTTTGCTTCCTTTGCCTGGTCATGTTGCCACTCAATTACTTGACTTTGGGGCTTTTGCCACAGTAGGACTCTGCTTTCAGACAGGGGAGCTTCATACCAAATGCTGGGGTTTTCTCAGATGCCAAAGGTATTAGTTGGGTGCCTTTGCTGAAGCCTCCACACACTCTGGCAAGCTGGACACAAACCCCATGACCTCCACCCTAGACTGCAATCCAGATCCAAGCAGGTTAAAGCAGGAGCAATTACCCCTCAGACTGGTTACTTGGTTCCCCTACACTCTTCAGGCCAGGAGCTGAAGCTGCCACGTGGGGGCAGCTGCATAGCCACAGCAGCAGCTTCTGGCCCTGGGGGCAAAAGCCAAGGTACTCCCAACTACTGGGTCGCAAAGTCCTCACTGCACTTACCTCTCACTTTGTCCTTAGCATCTATGTGTTGATAATTCTGGAAATGGCCACAGCTGCTGGTGATCTGGAGTCCCTCCAGCCCCAGTTGGTCAGACCCACCCTGGGGCTAAAACCTCCGGCTCATATGGGCCTGGGCTCAGCTCCCAGAGCATTGTGCTGGCCGATTCTTCTCGGCCTGCCGGGCTGTCCTCAGTGGGAGGTTAGCTTCTCTGTGTTATTTTGTGGGTTCTGTAGCTCCAAAGTTTGTTCAGATTCCCCTTTTACATGAATTGGGGAAGGTGGCTGGAGCCACAAGGAGGTCCTGCTTCTACTCCACCATCTTGACTGCAACCCTGGCTGAGGCATTTTCTAACAAATGTGACTTATTGGGAATAAAGGGAACTAATGTGGCATCATGGAAAGAATGGTAGATCTGAATTCTGGTGGTATGGTTTTGAATCTTCCATTTGTGACCTTGAATAAATCACTTCCCTTTTTGTCTTTCTATCTCTTCCTTTTAAAAAATGAAGGAAATGAATTAAATTATTTCTAAGGTTCTTTGCAACTCTAAATCTTATGATTCTATGACTTGAAAAGAATGTGGGTGGGTCAGCATATTATTCCCCTTCATGTATTCTATTTTCCAGTAAATCCACTTAGATCCCTATTCCCTGCCTTGTCCTGATTTCTTCTGTCTCTGTGTCTGTTAACACCATCTTCCCGAAATTTCACCATGAAGCCTTTCCTGAAAAATCATCTCTCCCTCTTTAACTCTCCATGGTATTTTGTCTTAATTCTCCGTCTGCCCTGGTCACATTCTAGATTGTACCATACTGGCCCCAAATGGCAGTGGTTATGTATATTAAGCGTACAACAACCTGTGCTTGATACATTCAAAGGAAAATGCTAATAAATTGTAATGTATACCTGGAGAATATAAATACCAGAAAACCATTGGAGCCTGTATGCATTGACTTTCTGCCTCTGGAAGAAAACAGTAAGAATATAAATCATATACTTACAGGAATTAACCATTTCACCCCATCTGAATAGGTGTACCCCACCAGGAACTAGAAAGTTACTACAATTGCTAAGGTGTTCTGGGAAAAATATTTCTCAGTGTACGACTTCCCTGCAAGAATCCAGTCTGACCAAAGTAGACACTATGAAAGCAAACTACTTCAGGAAATATTGGCTTTCCTATCAATCAAGTCTAGAACTATACCATAGTACCCTAGGGGAGACTCATAGTATCAACATTTCAACCACACTCTGTTGAATATGCTTAGGACTTTGATTCTAGAAGAGAGATCTCAGTGGCACCAATATGTAGCATTTCTGATGTATGCACAAGTATACAATTCCGCAAAGAATGAAGGCTTGGATGTCAGGCCATACTGCAGATGGTTGAAAGAGAACTACAGTTGCCCATTCACGTATGCTTGGGAATTTCAGATGATGGAGAAGCTATGTAAACTTGTCAGAAATACTAGGTCTAGTGAGGATCAGTTAGGGGAGGATGTGGGGGAGGTAGAAACAGCAGCAGTAGAAATATAAATGGCTTTAGTTCCATGTTCTTTCCTTTTGTGTTTCTTCACTTATGAACTCTGTTGGCATTCAAACTTCCCACTGATGCTGTGTGTGGTTGTGAGAGAGTACCCTACCCAGATTTATGGGGGAAATTTTTGGGGGCTACTTTTCTTATTATGCCATTTCAGTGAATTCCTTTGATTTAGACTAACTATGTCTTTTATCAACATTGGTGGGGACTCATGGGCCAGAATCTTAGCAGTATAGACTCACAGATTGTCTTGAACCTGGGGTAATCATTCCTTGAGGGAACCAACCTGTGAATAGAAATTGACAGGGTAGAGACCAAGAGGGTGCTGAAGTGGGATTGTGAACATGCCATATCTCTCCCTTCTAGAATCTGTAAGCTCCTTGAAAGAGGAACTCTGGTAGCTTCATCTTTGGATCCCCAGCTCTAAGTAATGTTCTGTATATATTTATCTAATAAATGTTTGGTGAAATGAAATGCACTAATGACCCTGGTTAATTATGGAGGGAGGGTCAGGTCTATTTGCCCATTTCAGTTCCTTACATATTAAACCCTTGCTGTATATTCATAGCTGCTCAGCCATAGTAAGCAGACAGCAGAAACTGATTAGGATGATTCTCCCTAGACAGTGGTGGTGGGCCATCTAGGTCTTCAAGTGGGGTCCTTTGATTGAATACAAACTTCACAGAAAAAATCCTTTTATTAAGGGGTTTTATTAAGATGATCTCATTCTAGATTGTCTGGAAGCATCTGAACTGGGTATTCAGTCTGTTGGTTGATACATAGAGAATAACTCACTTTCCAAAATATGATTCAGGATTGGTGGCCTCTAAGTAATAAGACTTTCATAGGGTTTTCTCTTCATAGTCTGAGATGGGGTAGAAGTTCTCTTAATATAAATGCCTTGACCTTCAGGTGATTCTGTGAGAATTTTACAGGTGTGAATCTCAAAGCTAATTGGGTGTCTTTCACTCTAAGAAGTTTCACTGGGGCACTGAGCATTGATATTCAGATTATCTTTCTGATATTAGGTGGAGATTGCAATGGAGGCAAGCATTGGGCTTCAAGTACTCTGGAAAAGAAAATTCCTTTTTGCTTTCAAGTCTGGCCATAGTGGAAAGTATAGCTAGACTTGCTGAAACCTGGCTTCAAATCCTGGCTCTGATACCTACTAGATGAACAAATCCCTTTGCTTCTCTGGCTCTCAGTTTCCTCATCCGTAGAATGAAAATAATAATACTTGCACTACCTATAGTTTCTCAAAGGCTTGCTATGAGGAAAGCACTTTATAAACTTTAACATAGAATTAAAATGAGTTATTAATATTAATATTCCCAATTTGTTGAAAGTCATTGAGTTTTTCCAGTGGATCTCTATGCCTCAGTGCCTGTATATCTTTTTTTTTCTTAATAACATGTAAGATGGTATTAATAATAGTATATATATATATATATATATATACACACACATATATATATTTGAATATTTGATTTTAAAACTTTCAATTCCAGATTCATTCCCTTCCCCCCCTGCCACCCACCCCCACTGGGGAGACAAGCAGTTCAGTATAGGTTGCACATGCGTGGCTAATGCAAAACAATAACATAGTAGATGTATTGTAAAAGACTGACTATATTTCCCTCCCTCCTGGGGATATCCTGTGGGACTGCTGTTTTGGGGGGATGGGTGGGGGAAAAACGGGGAGAAAATTTGTAACTCAAAATCTGGCAGAAACGAATGATGTAAATCAGAAGTTAATAAAGCATTAAAAAAAAAGAAAAAGTCAAATAAAAAAAAGAAAGTAATTGAGTTGAGAGAAGGAAAAAAATTTTTTTTGAAATTATTTTCTTTTTCTTTTCCTTTTTTTTGGAGGGGGGAAGGCAGGGCAATTGGGGTTAAATGACTTGCCTAAGGTTATGGAGGGAAAGGGTTCCCAAAGCCCTTACAGGTATGTGATAAATGACATAAATTGACCTATAATTGCATTTAAAATTTTAGAATGATGAAAGAAATATCTACCAAATCAGAAAGTACTAGGTTTTCTTAATTCTAGGTCTTATTTACAGTAAACTTGACCAGGCTCTCTCTTGGGAATGAAGAAGGTCTGCTGCTCTTCTCTTAGTCAATCCCTCAGTACTCATAAATATATTAAAACCAAACCAAACCAAAAGCTTAGTGACTAATTACCAGTTAAGAATTTATTCCTGTAGTGTCTGTCATTTTAGTACCTTCCCCTAGAGAGCAGGTTGCAATGCACATCATGAAAGAACAGGATTGGAAAGTCAGAAAATAAAAAATTTTAGTTTATGTTCTATCCCTCATGGACTCTGTGACTTTGGGCAAATAATTTCCCCTTTTTAGACCTCAGTTTCTTTTTTTTGTAAAATGAGGAGTTTAGATTAAATAATCTCTAAGGTCCTTCCTTGCTCTATATTCTAAGTTGTTTTTTTGTTAAACAGCTTTGCCATTCTATGATTCTGTCATAAATGTCATAAGTGTCGTAAATGTCAAAGTCATAAGCAAGGATTTTGAAAATGTTATTCTCTTTGAGGGCCTTGAAGGTGCTTACCAGAGATGTGGATTAGTGTTCTTCCTCCTTTGGGGATAAGAAATACCAAGGAGGAATCCAAGGCCCCATCCTCTATGCAGCTGTCTAATCTTGTTAAAGCACAGATCTGACCATGTCACTGTCCTATTCTATAAACTCCAGTAACAGCCTATCCTTTCTAGGATCAAATACAAAGTATTCCATTTGGCATTCAAAGCCCTTGACAACATTACCCCTTCATATCTTTTTTTTTTTTGCTTTTTGGAGGGCAGTTGTGGTTAAGTGACTTGCCCAAGGTATAATGGGAATGTAAATTTTTAAGATCTTCCCTGCCCCTAGGCTAAAGTGTACCTGGAGCCTGGAGTGGGAGGCTTGTTTTTCAGTAAATACTTTTTGATTGGCCAATGGGTCCAGAAGGTTGTTACATTCTCTGAGCCAGGAGAAGGCTTTATAAACACTGATTTGAGGCTTTGATTTGGGACTCACTTTGAGAAGTGTTCTGTGATTTGATCAGATGAAACTCTGGGAAGACGTTGTTGAGAGTCCCCTGGCTTTGAAAAACCCAGATGTTGATTTGGTATGGATGTAATGGTTGGACAGTTTGAAAATGTCTACTTGATGTGTTTCTCTGTCTTGATAATTCTGTCTGTATACTCTGAAGTTCAGGGTGCTGACCTTTTTCCCCTGAACTAGGTAAACGATATATGCTTGACTTATTAAAGTACGCTTGTTAACCCATTCTGAGTTGCTTTCCTTTATCAAAGCAGATCCAAGAACCTGTGCTGGCAACCACCCTGGGGACGCTTGGAGTGCTTGCCACTACACAAGGTCATACCCCTTCATATCTTTCTAGTTTTCTTAGAATTAGCTTTTTTCCCCACCCCTACTTCCCATACACTCTGTGATCCAGTGACATTGGCCTCCTTGCTCATCCTTGAACAAGACATTCCATCTCCAGACCCTAGGCATTTTCACTGGCTATTTCCTGTGCCTGGACTACTTTCATCTCTATTTCCTGGTTTCCTTCAAATTCCAGCCAAAATCTTACATTCTATAAGAAGTATTTCTTCTTCCTGATTAAGGCTAGTCCCTTTCCTCTATTACTTATCTCATGTGGGTGTATATATGTGTGTATAATATACATGTATGTATATATATATTTATATATCACATATATATCTCACACATGTGTGTATTTAATCTTATTCGTGCACAGTTGTTTACATGTTGTCTCCATTAGATTATAAGCTCCTTGAGGGTAGGAACTATCTTTTTCCTTTTTTTGCCTTTCCAGAACTCAGCACAGTGCTGGTATGTAGGCACTTAACGAATCCTTATTGACTTATGACACCATAAAGCAGTAAGGTGGCACAGTGAGTAAGAGCAAGAGACTTGAAGTCAGGAAGATCTGTTTAAATTCATCCTTAGGCATTTACTAGCTATGTGACCCTGCCTCAGGTCTCTCCCTTCTCCTATCCATTCTCCATTCAGCCACAAAGTGATTTCCCTAAAATTCGGGTCTGATCAGATCACCATCCCTCCCTGCCCTCCCCTCTCCCCCCCTCCCCTCCCCCAGTTAACTAGTGGTTTCCTTTGGCCTCCAGGAGCAAATACAAAATGCTCTGTTTGGCATTCAGAGGACTTCACAACCTAGCCCCCTCCTACCTTTCCACTCTTCCTACACCTTATCTCCCCAACGTATACTCTTTGATCCAGTGATACTGACCTCTGAGCCGTTCCATGAGCAAGACATTCCGTCTCAGCTCTGGACGTTCTCTCTGGTGGTTCCCTCTTTCCTGGAATGCTCTCTCTTCAATACTCCCTGGCTTCCTTTAAGTCCCAACTAAATTCCCACTTTCTACAGGAAGCCTTCTCCAACACCTCTTCATTCTAGTGCCTTCTCTCTGTTAATTATTTCTTATTTATCTGTTTGTTTGCAGGTTATCCCCTACATTAGATCATTCCATGAGGGCAGGGACTATCTTTTACCTCTTTTTATATCTCTAGTGTTTAGCAAGTAGTAGACCTACTATGTGCATGGCATATAGTAGTTGCTTGATAAATGTATATTGATTGATTATTTATTGCTAGGGTTTTGTTTTCTTTTTGTTAAATTTGAGGGAGAGGTGTAAAGGGGAGAGAAGTTAAAGATGCTCATTAATTGGAAAAGTAATAAAATTAAATTTAAGGAAGAAATATGAGTAATTTATACCTATAGATAAGAGTATAATGATGCTATAAAAATATTAGTCTTTGTTCTTGATGAAGCCATGGTGACTATTTGTTCTTGATGAAGACATTGCTTCCTTTTCTTTTTATGACCCCTTTTTAATTATATGCGTGCAAATATTTTGATAGGAAGTGAAGTTATAGTTTACTTAATCTAGAGTTTACTACTTGGTGTATATGGAATGGTAATAATAAGAGATGTTAGAGGGAAGGCAGATAGACACAATTTATTTTGTTTCTAGGTTTTGTTTTGTTTTTTTGCCTTTTGGAGGGCAATTGGGATTAAATAACTTGCCCAAGGCTACAGGGCTAGTTTTTTTGTGTGGGTGTTAAGTGTCTGAGGCTGGAACCCAACGAACTCAGGTCCTCCTGGCTCTGGGGCCGGCGTTTTACTCACTGTGCCACCTAGCCACCCCTTGTTTCTGTTTTCTTGGCCAAAGAGAACAATCTATGAACTAGAAAGGAAATGATTAAGATACCATCGGAAGGAATGAGTGGGTTACTTAGGAAGCCCCAGAAAATAGGCAGAGGAGAGGGTTGGAATATGTGGCAATGGGGGTGTTTAGACTTTGTCCTATATGTTGTGAGTACATCATTATGGAAAAGTATCAGTAGTTGGAGTGAGTGTACATTTTTAATTGTGTTTCCTTTGTAATAATTATGCATAAAACTTTTGTAACAAATATACATCATCAGTCAAAACAATTTTCCACTTAGCCATGTCTAAAATTTATGTGTCAATCTGCACCCTGATTTTATCACCTCTTAGCCAAGAGGTGGATAGCATGCTTCAATATCAGTCCTCTGGAATCATAGTTAGTCAATGTGTTTATCAGAGTTCCTAAAGTCTTTCAAAGTTATTTGTCTTTATAGTGTTGTTATAATTTTGTAAATTATTCTCCTGGTTCTACCCACTTTCAGTGTGGAAGTGCAGTGATTGAATGATACGACTGTCAATACTGGAAGCCCGCAGTGTCATGGAGTTATCATGGAAGGCCTTCCCTTGTATGGTCATTATGCTGTGTGTACTCAACATTAGGGTTGATAAGCTGGATCCTATTATCTCCAGCCCCCACAGTATATAACAAACCTATCATGTAGTCCATTCTCTCTATGTGTTCCTTAAGGCTAGCGTGAGAGGTTGTGTCAAATGCTTTCTTGAAGTCCAAGTATTTGTTGTATATTTAGATGGGTAAATAGTTCCCTTGATCTACCTGTCCAGGCACCTTGTCAAAAAGGAAAATGAGGTTAGTTTGGTATAAACTGTTTCTGACAGACACAGTTATGGATGACTTTTAAGGATCGCTGCTTTTCTTTTTTTAAATGCTCATAAACCATCTTTTTAAATGTGTTCTAAAATTTTACCCAGGTTAGAAGTCAAGTTCACTGGTCTATATTTTAAAGGTCTTCTTTTTTTAAAAATTTGAGCTAACATTTATCCTTCTGTAGTTCTGTGTCATGACTCTCATTTTCTAAGGTCTTTTAAAGGTAGAAACAAGCTCATGGGATGCAGGGATCCTAGATTTAAAACTAGAAAGGGCTTTATAAACTAGCTAGCCTTAAAGCCTTATTTTAAACTTTTAATTTAATTTTTTAATTAATAAAAATTTGTTTCAAATTTGATTTATTTTTTCAGGTCACAATATTTTCTCTATTCCTAGTTTAAAGAAAAAAGGAAAAAAAACCCTTTTAATAAATATACGTAATAAAACAAAACAAAGTTTCCACTTGACGATGTCCAAAGTACATGTGTCTTATTTTGCACCCTGATTCTATCACTTCTTTGGCAAGAAATAGGTTGCATACTTCATCATCAATCTTCTGGAATAACAGTCAGTTATTTTGTTGATTAGAGTTCTTAAGTCTTTGAAAGCAATTTTTTACAGCGTTATTATTGTTACATAAATTATTCTCCTAGTTTTGCTCACTTCATTCTACATCTCTTCATGCAAATCTTCCTAAGTTTCTCTGAATCCATTCATTTCATCATATCTTATGACACAATAGTATTCTATTAGACTCATATACCACAATTTGTTCAGCCATTCCCCAACTGATGGAAATCATCTTAGTTTTCAATTCTTTGCCCCTGCAAAGAGAGCTGCTTCAAATGTAAACACACACACACACACACACACACACATACGCACACACACATATATATGTCATATATATATATATATATATATATATAAACATATGAGTTCTTTCCTCTTTCTTTGATTTTTTATTTCTTTGGTGTATAAGCCTACTAGTGATATAGGTATTCAGTTTTGTGATTTCTTGAACATAGTTCAAAAATGATCTCCAGAATGTCTGGACCTCTCCCAACAAAGCATTAGAGTGCTTGCTTTTCCAGAGCCCCTCCAACATTTATCATTTTCATTTTTTTGGTCAATCTCACCAACCTTCCATTTTATAGATGAGAAAACTGAGAGGAAAAGAAAGAAGTTAAATGACTTTCCAAAGTTTACAAGGTTGTAAGAAACCATCATTGAAAAAATAATTGTTGACATATATGCCTCATTTTAAGGTTTTTTGAAAGGTTTCACATATATTTATCTTAAAATAACCCCATAATATAGATTCTACAGATTTTGTTGTTCTTATTTTATAAGAGGAATAAATCGTCTCAGAGTGGTTAAGAAACTTGACCATGGTCAAATAGCTAGTGGTATCGGAAGAAGGAACCCAGAACTCTCCTGATTCCAAGTCTAGTATTCTTTCTATTATATCACACTGCTCCTTCACCTGCTAGATATTTCAGAACTATGTAAGATGAATTTGGTAGAGGATTAGACTCTCTTCAAATATCTTCTCTCATAACCATTTTTACTTTATCTTTTCTATTCCAAAGATCATTTTGTTTAGAAGAGAATAGAGAAATAAGAAGCTTAGTAGTCTAAATTTTAAAAAATATATCCATTATCAAAATCCCCCATATACTCCAGCAATTGTTATATCCTTTCTTTGATCTTCTTGTCCCCAAGACAGGTTTAAGGGAAAAAATACCCTCCTCTTTTTTGCACTTAGCTTTCATTCAAAGTCTAGCTCATCAGGGGCTCTAATACTCCAGATACATTTCCTGCAGGACCATACTACTTCTTTGTATTCATCTTCCATTCTTTGCCCTTCTGTCTTCTAAAACATGCAACTTAAAAAGTCTGAGATGGTCAATAAGTCCTCCAAGCATTCACATTAGTATTTTTAAGGAATTTTACTTTCCTTCCTTATCAGATAATGTCTATTTAAGTCTTCAGAATTTCATTCTTATAGTTTCCCAACTTTCCCTGCAAAACATTAGGTTATTTGATCATATCTATTCTTTCTCTGAAGTTTATAAAACTTTCTCTCTTTAAAAATCTAGGAAGCATGTCAAAAGATAGCTGATTTTCCTCATTTCTGTCGAGAATTCTGTAATGGAATGGTCACTTGCCTTCCAAATTATAGTTGTTTCTACTTTGACAACCAGATTCTCCTTTTTGGTAAGAATCAGACTCAGAATAGCAGCTCCCTATGATTTCCTCCACTTTTTGAAGGATGAGGTTATTATTTCAAAAAGTCACCAACTTATCTGATAATATATTTTGGATAGAGAATTCCAGTAAATGTACAACTAACTGAAGTACCCCACCACTATAGTACCAATTTTCTGATTAACTTGTGCTCCGTTTCCTGAATTCATCTATTTCCTCTTCCTGTCAAAGTGGTCTGTCAACAATAATATTTTCTATGTTCTCCCTCCATTGATTTTCTTTCCCCAAATGTTCTCTGTCATATTCTCTCTTGGTTTCTGGATTTTCCCATGTGAGCATATCTTTTTAATATATAGCACTACTCTACCACCTATCTCCCTTTATCTATTATACTGTGTTTGAATAAGTTTCATCCTTCCAGATTGTCTCATCTCACTGTCAATTACAAGTGTTCTTTAAAATCTATTGCACATCATGTTTACTACCCATACTTTGTACATTTATATATAGACCTCTAATACTATGGAATTTATTGTTTGTTCTCATCTTAGATATCATCTTCTTTGAATTATTGAACTGGTATTTTGTTATAATACTTTTTATATTTACCTGGTATTTTCATGGTATCAAGTTTGGGAGATCCATGTAAATAATTGGAAAGGAAGTAGGATGGTTGAAATGGAAGGATAACAAATGCTGTGCTACATATAACAAATGAATGCTACATATGAATCTTTTTTTTTTTTGCTTTTTGGAGGGCAATTGGGGTTAAGTGACTTGCCCAAGGTCACATGGCTAGTTTTTGTGTTAAGTGTCTGAGGCCGGATTTGAACTCATGTCCTCCTGACTCCAGGGCCGGTGCTCTATTCACTGTGCCATCTGAAATATGATTTTTTTTTTTGGAGGGGGGAAGGCAGAGCAGTTTGGGTTAAGTGACTTGCCCAAGGTCACAAGCTAGTTTGTGTGTGTGTGTGTGTGTGTGTGTGTGTGTGTGTGTGTGCTAAGTGTCTGAGGCTGGATTTGAACTCAGGTCCTCCTTACTCCAGGACCAGTGCTCTATTCACTGTACCACCTAGCCACCCCTACATATGAATCTTTAAAAGATATAGAGGAAGGTTTCCAGTACATTGAGTAGACGTTCCAGTAGAGGCTTTATCAGGGGACCCCAAAGAAATGGACATAGACAACCATATCACAGAGGATGAGAAAGTATGGCTAAGTCTGTTCCAGTGGAGATAGTACCCACATCAGTGAGATCACAGGTTTAATGAAATATTCAAGTATTGTATGTAGGCTCTGTTATAGCAGAATCCTGAACTGAGGCAGATACATATTCACCCATCCATCCATTCATCCACTTATCTATCTATCCATCCATTAATTCAACAAGCATTTATTAAGCATCTACTATTTGCTAGACCTTGTGCTAGCTCCTGGGGATACAAAGTTGAAACAAAAGTCAGTGCCCTCAAGGAACTCACATTCTACTAGTGAGAAACAGCATAGAAATAGAAATTTATATATAAAAAAATATATGTACATATACACATATATGTATACACATATACACACACAAAGAAATTTCTGGGGAGGAGGCACCAGCACCTGTGATCAGAATACATCTTCAAGAGGAGGTAGAAGTTAAGCTGAGCCTTGAAGAAAGCTAGGGATTCTAGGTAGGGCTGAAGAGGAACAGTACCTTGGTAAGATTCAACCCCAGATATACCGCCCTCATGTCCCTTTGTTATTGTTGAGTTGTTTCAGTTGTGTCCAACTTTTCATGACTCTATTTGGGGTTTTCTTGGCAAAGATACTGGAGTGGTTTGCCATTTTCTTCTCCAGCTCATTTTACAGATGAGGAACTGAGGCAAACAGGATTCAGTGACTTGCCCAGGGTCACACAGTGAGTGTCTGAGATTGGATTTGAATTTAAGTTCTCCTGACTCCAGGGCTGGCACTCTATCCATTGCACCACCTAGCTGCCCTGGTCCTATTCCTCTAAGATCCCATAAATAAACTGGTAAAAATGCCTGTGCAATCAGTTGCTTAATTCAGCATGGTCGGGGGGCAGTACAAATGTGTAGACTTGGAGACAGGAAAACTTGGGTTCAAATCCTTAAAGTTACTTCATAACTGTATGACTCTGGGTAAGTCACTTATTCCTTCTTATCCTAATCATCTCATCTGTAAAATGAGGGTGTCAGGTTAGATGATCTCTGATGCCTCTTGCAGCTCTATAACTATGAACTGTAATCAGCTATTTCCTACAACTGGTGCTATTTCAGCACCCCAGGGGAACCTCTGATGCCACCCAAAGGGCCATCCTCACCTTCTTCTCTTTCTTTGCTCCAGAAGAATTCCTCCAAGAGTCAACTCTCATCTGGCACACATATGGATGTAACTTTTAGAGCCTTACTTTATACACTGACTGCTTTGAAAAGAGAAGTGAATCTGTCTGACATACAACCCTTAATCAAAAGAGTGATGTATTGGCCTGATGATTCTTCTTAGGAATTTATCTTTTGAACAATAAATATCTTCCCTCTAGTTTTGTACCTGGCTCTGATGCTTATCCTGTACTTTCTCTTTTCTCCTTAAGTCTCACCATGGCCTTCGCCCAATAGCAACAAAGTCTGACCTTTTCTATAGCTCAAAAGCTCCTCTTGTGGCTTCCCGTGAGAAGAAAGCCAGGGAGAATAAAAATGGGGAGGGGGAAGTGAAGGAATAAGGTAATAAGACTTTGGAAAAAAATATTTGCAGACCATGAAGGACAGAAGAAATTTGAATGGCATGAATGAAAGAATATGAGAAGAAAAAACAATTCTGAAGAGACTGTGAGGGAACAAGAGTATAAACTTTTAATTTCCTCTTGTCCTTATTTATTTCCAGTCAGGGCTGAAGGCAGAAATGTCATCGTGTTTTTAAGAACATGACAAAGGAAATTGAAACCACAAAACCTCCTGTCAGGGAGTTCCCTGATCAGCTTGAGGAGGTTACTAGAAGGTGAGCTTTTGTTTAGGACTTGATTGCATTTCCCTATGGAGGGTGTGGGGACATGCTCCATAGACAAGCTCTTTTGGAGGATTAAGGATATCTCCTGGGAAATTAGGTTGTTTCCATTGATCCGGTTTTTCTGCATTGAAGCCACAGCTTTGTACTTGACTTAGGAGCTTTCATTGCACAGTTGTTTTTTGTTCTGTTCATAACACTCTCCATCGTCCCCCCACTCCATCTCCTATCCTTTTCTGAGAGATCCACGGAATAACCAAGTTAAGGGTAGACCTAGGTCCTAGGAAGAAAAAAGTTCTATATGTCCAAAATAAGCCTCTCTCTGCCCCAAGCTGATTATCACTGCCTTTGGGGAGAAATACATTGCTGGGAGAAGTCAGTCCCTGGCTCCCCATGGAGGGGACATGACTCTCAGCCCAAGAGATGGCAGCTATAGAGAAAGAAACCACATAGCTGATTATTGAGAGTTCGGTGACTCACATTCCTGCATAGCGGAGGGGGCATTTCCCAAACAACATCAAATTCCTAGAGAATTTGGGAGACTCAGGGTAGAATTAGATTTAAAGAGATTCAGAAACAAGATTGACTCTAAGATTGAACTGCTGTTATTGTTCAGTGGTTTCAGTTGTTTATGATCCCATTTGGGATTTTCATGGCAAAGATACTGGAGTGGTTTACCATTTCCTTCTCTAGCTCATTTTACAGATGAGGAACTGAGGCAGAAGTCCTAGTGACTTGCCTAGGGTCACACAGCTAGTAAGTATCTGAGGCCAAATTTGAACTCATGAAGATGAATCTTCCAAGCTCAGCACTCTACCCATTATGTCTTCTAGGTACCCTAACACTGAATACAGTCTAATAATGTCCAATGCTAGTTTCCTTTGATGCAATTTGAAGTGCTGGGAACCCTGAAATGTAAGGGTACAGGATGAGTCTACCTGGAAAGAATTCAAGCACTCAAGTCTTCTTTCAAAGTAGCAAGGTTTATTGTGATGCCAATAGTGTGGGTGAGAGTCCTAGTAAATTTGTGCCTTGATGGGGGTGAAATTGCTATTTATATACAAAAAAAGAACTGTGAAAAGATCTGGATGGGATGAAAGAGTGATAAATAGTGGGGTGGGCCAGGTGGGCCAGTGAAAGGAGTTAAGTGATCTGGGGTGGGTCAAGAGGATTGTGAAAGGAGTACTAAGTGGGTTGGGCTGGGCCAAGAGCCACTGTGAAAAGACTGTTGAGTATATAGGTGGGCCGGGATGAACCAGATGCATTGGGCCTAGACAGTCAGTAATCTGGGCTGTTGAAATGTGTGGGAAAATTCAGGGACAGGGCAGCTTTCAAAAACATGGTCTTTTCCTTTTTGGGGTTCAGGTCTCATCACCCAATGACCTTCATGGCTCAGTTAAAGTGTTACCTCCTTCAAAAAGCTTTTCCTGATTCCCTTAGTTATCAGTGATTTCTCTGTATCCTTGTGTCTTTATTTTGTTTGTAGGTTAAATTTCCTTAT
The DNA here is from genome assembly GCF_028583685.1 of Petaurus breviceps papuanus. Lineage (NCBI taxonomy): Eukaryota > Metazoa > Chordata > Mammalia > Diprotodontia > Petauridae > Petaurus > Petaurus breviceps. The sequence continues at coordinate 265,737 of NW_027187200.1, forward strand.
TTGTGAACATATTGTTTCTAGGACATAATCTCTTTGAGGGTAGGAGTAATCTCACTCTTGTCATTGTATCTCCAGTGCATAGTATAGTGTCTAGATAATAAGTGCCTAGTAAATGCTTGTTAATTGATTGAGTTACAAATAACACATCATTAAATAGAACCTAAATGTCAGCATTCTCCCTCAGCAGTCTCCATGCACTGACCTCTAACCTTTATGGCAGGCTTGCATAACATATAGCCCACCAAAGGATGGGCAGCCCCTGAAAAATGTAGGGCTGCACATTCTTATTTGTCCTGTGACCCATGGCAACCAACCATCATCCTTCTGTGGCCCAAACCTGCTGCCAAATTGTGCAGTTGTGCTTCATAGAAAGGAGGCAAGTGGTCTTCAAGAGCCAAATCATAGCCCAGATTCATCATTTCTCTGCATTAGAGAATAGGAGATAGGAGCCCCCTGAAGTGGATGTAATGATTCTCAGAATTGTTGAATAGCCCATATGAAATTGCTAGAGTCACGGAAAGAACACAAGCTTTAGAGTTAAAGGACCAGGGTTTGAATCCTACACGGGTACTAACTGTTGTGTGACCTTGAGCATGTAACATCACTTTCTTGTTCTTACTTTTCTCATTTGTAAAGTAAGGGGATTGGATTAGATGATCTCCGAACTTAGATTCTATAGTACTAAATGGACATTGTTCTGCTGTAGTTCTTTTGGACCTGAAGTTCTGCCTTGTTCTTGCTGGTCCTCCTGAAGAATGGCTCTTGAGCTCAGTCCCTGTGACTGGTTTCCTTCTTCCAGATCCTCTGTCTAGTAATCTATCCACTTGCCTAGACCTCAATCTACCACTTACCAGAACTCTGTGATTGGCCTCCTGGATGTAGCTTATTCTGTAATCCTAAGTATCTACTTCTCTTAATTTGCTTGGATTTCTATTGCTGAGACCAGTTCTGACCTCTTGCTCTAGCCCATGAGACTGACAGGGGTGAGCTCTGAGTTTTGGTCATTTCTGGTCTCTCCTTCTGTTAGCAAGCCTTGCTTCTGACCTTGATGACTAAGGCAGGAAAGGGACAAAGACTTTTAAAAAGATTTATAACAAGAATTCATACCCAAAGCTTTTTCTGGTAAAACCAGAACTTCCCAGAAATATCAATTTACATCTGAATTCCCCCAGCCCCAAGTCCTTAAGTATTCTAGTTTATCAAGGAGTTTACTCAAAAAATCAACAGCCATCAGAGAAAACAATTGGAAAGTTAAATTCAAGTCAATAAAACACGTATTTATTGAGGGCTTGCTATGTGCAAAAACCCTATTCTAGGTGCTAGGGTTACAAAGAAAAAAACCCATACAGTTCCTTCCTTCAAGGAGTTTAAAATTGAACCGGAGAGCTCTGACAAGAACACAAATAATTGTAATACAAAGAAGACTGAGGAGGATTAAGCCCTCTCAAAGGGAAGTAGGAATAAGTTGAGTGTTCATGGAGGAGGTACCATCAGAACTGAAGAAGGGAGACAAGGGTTCTAAGAAGCAAAAATGAGAAGGAAGATCCTTCTAAGAATAGGGGGGTAGGGGAGAGCAAAGGAGAATAGGAAATTTTGTCAGAAGGGAGAGAGGTGATATCTATTGGGGCATTAAGGAATGACTAGAATTCAATTTAGTTGTAATTCAGAGAGGTTGGTTGTTTTTGACGGGGGGATGGAAAGGAAGGGGGGAATATCATGAAGTAGCCCTGCAAAGGGAGGATAGAACCAACCTGTGAAGGGTCTTAAACTTGAACCTGAGGACTTTGTCTTTTATCTTAGAGGAAATGGGGAAGCTTTTGTGCAAGGAAATTAGAATTAGGAAAAGGGAAATGATATAGTCAGACCTGTGTCCTAGGAATATTATCCTGGGGAGAGGAGATCACCATTTGGTGGAAACAGCACTGGACTTTGGAATAAGAGGACATCATTTTGAATCTTGGGTCTGACACTTACTAGCCATTTGAACAGGTAATTAATTACCTGTGTGTCATCTGACCTTCAACAGTGAGCAAATTATTTCATCTCTTTAAACAGCAATTTCTTCACCTGAGAAGCAATCTGGCAGAGTGGAGTGATTACCGGACATTGAATTATGAAGTCTTGAATTCAAATCTTACCTCTGAGAGGTGCTAGCTGTGTGACCATGGCAAGTCATTCAACCTTTCTGAGCTTTGACTTCCTCCTCACTAAAATGCAGATAATATCTTTTAGTACCCAACTCACTAGGTTGTTGTGAGACTCAATGAGATAATATATGTCAAGCGATTTGCAAACTTTAAAGCACTATATAATGTCAGCTGCAAAATGAGAGCTTCAGACTAAATGCTCTCTGAGGTTCCTTCCAGCAATAAATCCTTTAATAGTGAAGAGGTGAGAAAGTAGAATGAGGTATTGATCAAGAAAATAGGAAAAAAGATGAGGGCATAAAACGATCCAGGAGGAATAGTACTGCTTGTGGCAAAGGAGAAATTCAGAGAGTATAATAGAGTAGTAATCCTTACATTTTTCATTGCATGTCTGTTGTATTCAAGAAGACTCTAACTAGCTCAGCATAAATTTGAAACTTGCAATAACAGTTTTATTTACATCCCCCCAATTTTATTATCCAGGATAAGTCCTAGCCAGGTGCCAAGTGGTCTAGAAAACGTGGAATTTATCATTGTTCCTTGAGATAAGGCATAGCTCCACTGCAAAGAGAAATCTGTGCTTCCCAAAGTCACGAAATTTGGTGACCAGAACACTCTACTGGATTGAATGGCAATACCCAAAAAAGGAGACATTAATTGGTCAATGTCAATTTAAAAGGTATTTTCTCTTTTTACCCCTCTTCAATTTTTTTCCTCTTTTTTTCTTTTCTTTTCAGGGACAGATTCCAAGTTTCAGGTGAGAGGGAGATGAAGATAATGACATGATGTGGAGAAGGGGTGGGTAGCTCTGGACCTCTGTAGATAAGGTAGATTTTAAAGAATATGCTCTTATCAGAGATCAGGGCAAGGCAGCAGATCAAGAATGCAAGTATATAGGCAAGAACAGCTAAATAGAAGCTCCCATTAACCAGGAGATTATGAAGTGAGTGACTTTGATATTGAGTCAAAAATCTGGCCCAGCTTAGAACTTCTTATATTTTTCTTGTTGGAGGAAGGGCCAAATTCCAAAACATGATCTAGTTTAGAACCCCAAATAAAAAAAAAAACAAATAATAATTTATTATTTAGGTATAAATTTATTATAATTTTATATTTATCATAATAAATTTATTATATTATGTATAAAAACAATAATAAATAAATGTATCAGGATGCAGATAGTCAACAGCAGTGGGGATGGGGTTACATAGGGTAGTTGAAGGTAGATCCTAATGCTAAATTTCCTATCAGTTTGGGTACTCCTTAGGGTATAGGCAGAGAAGGTGGAGCACCAATGCGATATTCACAGCGCCCATAGTGGCTATGAATATGCTCATGTTGTGAATCACAAAATGTAACAGACTCTCCACATGGAGGACAGAACCAAAGTATTTATTCAAATACCAGAAAATTGAGTCCCAAAACCAGAAAGTAAAATTCATTACAGTAATCATGTAATTGGTACCCATAACCAATGCAGTGTACACCCACATTCCCAAGCCTTCTCAAACCTTCCCTCCATCAGGCCTTCAAAATAAAACAGACTGTCTCAAGCAAGAATGCCCCTGTCTCACTCACAGCAGCTACTTAGCCTCCATGTTGCTTGCTTCCAGCAGTTCTGGTTTGCTCTCAGCTAGTGCTCAGTTTTTTATCCTGGTCATTAGTTCCTCCCTGCCACACCCCTTCCTGTTGCATCAGCAAGGTCCTCTTACTGTGGGATTCACAAGTTCTGTGTGTGTTTTTTTTTTTTTTTAACAAAGGCTTGTTATAATCAAGCAGAAAGCTCAACTTGAAACAAAGTGCTAAGTACTTGTTTGCTTCCTATTACAGGGGGCAGGGAAGATCTTTAAATCCCCATTACCATTACAGAAGGTCAACAGAGAACTTTGATCATTATCTGGGAAAATTAATCCATTCTCAGCCATCTATAGAATAAATTAATGTTTTGATTGACTCCTGATAATCAGGAGGATCCCAGAGTTAGCCTTGGCATAGTGACTAGGGGACTAGCCCTTAAGTCAGGAAGACCTGGCATCAGGTCTTGCCACACACTATGTACTACCCCCTCTCCCCTTTCCTCCCCAATCCCCAGGGAATATTGATCCTATTTATGAAGCAAGCTTTCACATGTGGAATTTCTGTCAAGTTGTCCACAATCACAAGAATGAAATTCCAGATCTGTACAACAATCCTAATAGGACCCCAAGATGACCTGGCATTGTGGAAAGAACTAGAAACCAGAATTTAAGGGACCTGGGTCTAGGCTCAGTTCTGTATGATCTTGAGTAAAATGCTTTCCTTTTTCCTGGATCTCAGTTTGTTCATTTGTGAAGTGAGGATTGGACTAGGTGATCTCAAAGGTTCCTTCTAGCTCCTACATTCTTTGAGACTTGGGAGGGTATGTAAGGTTTGAAGAGTATGGAAGGTGAGGCAGATGGAGGGAACTGGGGGAGTCTCAGGACATGGACTTCTACTTGACAGGCCTTGAAAGCAGGTTTCCAAGGGGGTAAAGTCCTGAAGGAAGAGTATGGGCATACCAGCTGATGGGGCATTGGATAGAGGGAAGTCAAGACATCTGAAATTAAGGTGAACAGGCATGAAAACAAACTTTTCCAGAACCACAGTTTAGCCCAATATTCAGCTACATCTGTTACTACATCTGTTGGGTTCTATGCATTGGCCCCTTTTATTGTCCCCAGGGCTCTTGGTGTCATGTGCCTATTCCTTCTTCTCTGTCCTGGATATAATTGCTGCCCAGATATTTCCAGCAGAAAGAATAATCATAGAATCATAGGAAAGAATAATAACAATGGTAACTCAGGTTTCTAGATTCCTTTATGCTTCAAAAAATACTTTTGCTACAACACTCCTATGAAGTAGACAGTGCAAATATTTCTTCTTTTGCTTTTTTGGGGGGGGAGGGGTAATTGGGGTTAAGTGACTTTCCCAAGGTCACACAGCTAGTAAGTGTTAAGTATCTGAAGCTGCATTTGAACTCAGCTCCTTCTGACTCCAGGGCCAGTGCCTATTCACTGCACCACCTAGCTGCCCCAGTACAAATATTCTTATGCCCATTTTACAGAAGATGTCACTGAGGTTTGGAGATTTCCTAAAGGGTAAACAACTAGTAAATAATAATAATTGATTAAATAAATAATAGCTAGCATGTGTATAGTAAAAAGCAGTCTTACAAATATCTCGTTTTATTCTTGTGATAACCCTGGGAGGTAGATGCTCTTACTAATCCTCATTTTACAAGGGGGAAACTGAGGCACACAATGGTTAAGAGAATTGCCCAAGATCACATAGTTAGTAAGCATCTGAAGTGAGGTTTGAACCCAGATCTTCCAGATTCCAGGTCCAACATTGTTCCTCTATACCAGCAAATTCCCTGCCAAAATCCAGATTTTAATCCAGGTTTCTTAAGCCCTAGTCCAGAGTTCCTTCCAGCATACTGTGCTTCTCCTCTATGTTAAAGCTAAAAGAGAACTTTGAAATTATCACAGATGTAAAAACTGAAGCCAGGGTGGCAAAGCAAATGACTCTGAATCCCATAGCCAATTAATGGCAGAGTCGAAGCCAGAACCCATTTCTCCAGTGTCCTCGATGGGTGTGCTTTCTGTTACTCATATAACCTATTGAGAGGCAAGTGAACAAGAGAGTACTGATACCAACGGTCAGGTCCAATTTCATAAAGAAATGAGTAGGAGTACACTAATGCCTGGGATTCAAAAGTTCTAGGAAAATCCCCTGACCACCTGAAACCATCCCTGATCTATGCTCAGAAACCTGAGATCCCTTTAAAAGGGACAAAATAGGACTTCCATTCCACAAGGAAAGACAATTTAGAATGAACAGTTCCCTATAACTAGAACACCACCACAGCTCAAATTCTTTCGCAAAGAGATAAGGCAGAGTAGTATAAGGAGAAAGAGAGCCAGACCTGGAGATGGGACACCTGCATCCACAGCCTCACTCTCATGATGTATTTGTGGCTCCCAGCAAGCAATCCGACCTCTCTGAGCCTTTGTTTCTCTATGTCTTAAATGGTAATAATAGGTAATTTGTAAACTTTAAAATGCTATAGATATGGGAGTTATTGTTTATCAGAACCTTTTCTTCTGTTAGACTTGGGGGTAGTATAGGAAACATCAGGTCATGAAGTGTCTATGGAGGGCACAATCAATTAATGTGGGAAAAGGGAGATTGAGGACATTGAAAATCAGTTCAGAATGATGGACATAGAGCTTCAGAAGCTTTGTAATACAACCCCCTTCTTTTATAGATGAGGAGACTGAGGACCATGGAAAAGAAGGGACTTACCCAAGCTAGAGGCAGGATTTGAACCTGAGTTTAGATGCTAGTGCTCATTCACTGTGCCACATAGCTACTTCTAGCTGGGTTTACTAGCGATTCATGGCAGTCCTTTTCATTGTCCCATGTTGCTTTCTTTTCTTGGAGGCAATCAGGGTTAAGTGACTTGCCCAGGGTCACAAAGCTAGTAAGTGCCTGAGGTTGGATTTAAACTCAGGTCCTCCTGACTCTAGGGCTGGTGATCTATCTACTGTGCCATCTAGTTGCCTTCCCTGAATAGTTCTCAATGAAATTCTGGAAAATCCATCATCAGGGAATAGAACTATTCCCTCTCCTTTCCTAGGAATTCTTTAATTCTGGAAAGAATATGGCATTCTCCTGGACAGTAAACAATTTCAATTATAATTCTGTAGCCTTATTGGATAGAATGACTTGAACCCAAGACAGTCACAAAATTATTGGTCATTGCTTAGCTCATAGTGAGACCAGTCAAGTGTGACAAAGGAATTGCTGTCATCTCCCACAAGGAGGTTAAAGACCTCACCTTTGAAATCTTCATAAATATGTCCCTTTCATTAAGGTGAAATTAATCTCCATTTCTTCCCTCTAGCATGAATATGGTTGAACTCATGAGCGAGAGATGAAAGGTTGCACTTAAAAGGGCCAGCCCAGAGATTCTGTCTGATCCATTATGTTATCTGCACTAATGGGAAATAATGCTGCCCACTAATAGCTTCCATTTGTCACATGGAGGGAATTGAATACTTAGGATGACAAAACATCTAGAGGCTTATTGTTTTTTCTTCTTTTTTAAAACATTTTCTAAATATGCAAAAACAGTAAGCCTCAAAAAAGGTACAACTTTGGGAAGCTGAGTGCATATGTGTGAGGACAGCTTGGCACAGTGGGAAGGATGCTGAATTTGGAGTCAGGAAACCTGGATTATTTTTATATGTCATTTGACTAGCAATATGAATTTGGGCCAACTCCCTCTCCTCCCTGGGGTTTAATGTCTTCATTTGTTTTTGTTTTTTTTTTAAGCAATTGGGGTTAAGTAACTTGCTCAAGGTTACACGGCCAGTTATTTCTGGGTGTGGTGCTGAGTATCTGAGCCCGGATTCGATCTCTAGGTTATCCCAACACTGGAGCCAGTGCTCTTACTCGCTGAGCCGCCTGGCCGCCCCATAATGTCTTCATTTGTTAAATGAGGAAGTTGGACTGTTTGATCTCTAAGGTCTCTTTTAGTTCTAATGCTAAAATAATATTCTTATGTGTTCTCTGATTGTACACCTTGTTCATACCTATTCCTTCTTCTTGACTCATCCTCTCTCTCCATCTCCACATGATACAGGACATCTCTACATGAATGAATGAAAAAGCATTTCCTATGTTTCAGGTAGACACTGGTAATATACATACAAAATCAAGTTGATCCCTGCCCTCAGAGAGCTTACATTCTAATGGAAGGAGACCACATATATGGGTGAACGATGGCCAAAGAAGGAGGTTTGGGCCCAGTGAGTCACAAGGAAGGAGAATTGATCCATAGGGGAGTTGACTGGTATGTTCTTTCCATAAGCCACTCATTTTAATGGTAGTATTGAAACCATTACTGTGTCAAAACCAAGAGGTGGGAAACGATAGGGTAAAGGTACAATGGCAAGATAGATGACATGGTCCAGATGGACAAATGGATGGAGTGTAAAGCATGGTATGATTGGGTACAGAGAGAATATTGTTGATCAGATGGGTTTGCACTCAATCATTAACCAAACAGCTGGGGATAAGTGGGAGAAGAAAGAATCAGTTACAAAACTGAGTAGATTAGCTCTTAATAAGAACAAGCGCAATTGTTTCTAGAAGTTCAACACTGAGAATGCTATTCCGAGTAAGAGGCAGTGAAGGAGCAACAGGGAACATGGTCCAGGTCTCTTTAAAATAAAAAGCTTAGATATGATGAGAAACATGGACTGGGGTCTACTAAATATAGCCAGGTAGATAGATAGGTGGATATAGGGGACTAAGTGGATTTTCCAGCATAAATTCTAGGCTTTATGGCAGTCTTGACTCTAGAGGGCCGATGGTGAGACACATCTCTTGCTCTTAAAGAGATGATGAGCTAAAGATGTAGAATGAAGCTCTTATTATCATTCAGTCATTTCAATCATGTCCAACTCTTCATGACCCCATTTAGGATTTTCTTGGTAAAGATACTGGAGTGGTCTGCCATTTCCTTCTGCAGCCCATTTTTCAGATGAGGAAACTGAGGCAAAGAGAGTTAAGTCACTTGTCCAGGGTCACACAGCTAGTTAGTGCCTGAGGTCAGGTTTGAACTCATGAAGATAAATCTTCCTGATTCCAAGCCCAGTACTCTATACACATGGCCAAATTCATTGGTTTGTTGTGCTTGATTATATTTCTATGTTATAAGGTAAGATTAAAAGGATCACTTATAAATGATAGCAAAGTTTAAAAAAACTCTAATAACATTTTTTTTAAAGAGAAAGAAAAAGAAATCCCTTAAGATCCTATTCACCTACCATCTCCTAAGTGAAGCCTTTCTTCCCTGATGCTCCTAGCAGGAAGCAATCTTTTTGTCTCAATTTCCACAGGACTTTTTTCTCACTTTTCTCATTGTTTTCATTCTTTGCATAGAAGTCATTTGTGTTGTTGTACGGTTTTTTTGTATATACTTTGCTGATCTCTTATATCACCTCATGTCATGGAGGTAACTTTGGGCTCTCAAAGACTACTCAATGTTATACAAGGTCTGGTAGGTCCAAACTGCCTATATTAGTTTCAGGTATGGACCCTGTGATGGACTGCATATCTATTGTTTGAGGACCAAACTTATTAAGTGCAGACAGGCTTATCATCAGAAGGTTGGTTCATCAGTAGCTGAATATATTTTCAACCTTGGCAACTCATGAAACTATCTACTGAAGATATCTAGGGGCTGGGATCTCTGTCAATAGAGAAAGTACTCAAAATGATGAAATTGTGGACCTTTGAAGGACTGAAGAGTATGGGCTTGTCTTATGCCCCTGACTAAACTTTAATTCCTTTAAGACAAATCTGTATCCCTAAGATCAAGCAGAGGCCTGTATTTGGTGCTTAATTAAATATCCTTAAATGAAATTGAACTCTTTTACCTTTTGTGTCCTTTTCAGTTTCCTGAACAGTATCAGTGTTCACTATATGGAACCTCTCTCTTACACATGGTATCTCCAGAATAGTCACTCCTCTATGAGCCTATGGGCCTGTATCTACTCAATACTGTAGTAGCTCATGAACCCCCACTAATAGGTTGACTTTTTTTCTTTGGTATACTAAGGACATAGCTCAAAACAAAGATATCTAATGAAATATCAGAGTAAGAACAGTTACAATGAAACATTTCCTTCTCTCTCCTCACTCCTTATCTGGAACATAAGCTCCCACAAATATACCAACAGGGGGAAGAGTGTGTACACACAGGGATGATGTATGAGAGGACCTGCCCTGCATAAGGAGTATTTGTGGCCAGGGCAAATGCATGACCAGAGGCAACTCTTGCCTCTTTTTGGGGGGAGTGGGGGTGGGGCTAGGTGAGGGTGTGAATGTTCTATTGCTATTGTTCTTACTCTGCTGTTTAATTAATTAAGTACCTTTGTTTTAAACTAATTGTGTTCTTTAGCTAATGGGGGGGGGGGGGGGAAGGGAGGAACACATACTCAGAGGGACTTGTGAATGACAATATTGAGTGGATGTAGGTCCAGACCCATAGTGTGATATCCTCCTTGAGGGCAGGGGCTGCTCACTTTTGCATTTGTATCCTAGCACAATACCTAGCACACACTGGCACTTAGTAAGTGCTTCTTGATGACTGATGGATACAGGTACCTTCTGCTAATATCATCAAACTGCTTTCTTTAGGCCTACTTTCTCATAGGTCCTACAATCTGTTGGGATTACACCAAGGCATTATGTTGTGTCTCTTGCATCCCTTGCTGAGCATTGTCTCTTCTTCCCAAAGCCACACCAAGAGTTACTGGCAAAAAGCAATCGTTGAATGCCTGAACCCACGTGTGGTATATGTGACTATTGATTATCTGAGGTTATGCTCATCTTTTCTTTTGTGCGTGTATGCAATGTCCCACACAAAATCATCATGCTCTCATTGACCTTAAAGATTTCATAGTCCTACTCCCTCATTTTTTGGTTTCTTTTTTAATAAATGGACCAGTATGGTAGAGAAGTTGACCTGATGAAGTCATCGGATATTGGAGTTTGCTCTTGAACAGTGAGGATGAGACAGTTTGTTCATCTCGTATGACCATAGAATCATAGATTCGGAGCTGGAAGGAACATTAGACATCATGTTGTCCAATCCTCTCATTTTACAAATGAGGAAACTGCAGCCCAGAGAATTAAGTGACATACCTTTGACTATGTAGGTAATAAGTAGCAGAATGGTATTTGCTTGCTTGCATCCCTAGTAAAGTTTCCATTTCTTAGTGTACTGCTGCAGGACTAATTAAGAAGCCAAAGTTAGTTACCAGTGCATGGTGAGGAATAGTGAGTGCATCCTTTCTCAAATGCAAACTTTATTATAGAACTGTACTAGCTCCAGCCAAGCATTCAGGCTTGGGGCCTTCAGAATGACAGAAAGGAGAGCTGGCAAAAGGTGGGTGTTGGAGAGACACTTTTGTCCCTTACAATCAGATCAATGGGGAAAGATTAGAGATGTCATTTAGAATGATTACCTGATGCCATAATATATACGCATTCTTCAATGTTGTCTTTTCGGTCCATCATCCTCATGGTTTTCATGTTGAAAAACAAAATCCTTCCATGAGTTAGTCTCCTATATAATCATTCTATTCAAATAGCCAACTAGCATTCCCAGGGCAGTGCAGCCTCTGTTTTTCTGAGCTGGATGAGCCACTACAGAAAGTGCAGATTCATGTCACTTAATGAATTGTAAGTGAACATGTTTTTTCCCCAAGAGATGGAAAAAGCACTTAAGTTTTAGAAAAGACAAGTGTCTGCATAGGAAGCCTTTCCTGAGTAGTGTGTGTTGACAGAGAGTTCACCTGACTCCCCTCACTGACAGAGTTGTTTTCTGGAAATAATCCAGTCATATTAGTCTGCTTAGGGCCTTTGGAGAAGTCCATCCATACAAAGAGAACATTGGAGAAATCACTAATCAATTCAGATTTTTTGTAAGGATAAAATAAGATCATAATAATGATTCACAAGTATATATACCCCCAAAATCTTATCCTGAGATATCCCTACTAAAGCCAGAGATGGCTGGCATAATTTCCTTAAGCTAACTCAACCTCTGTTCTCATATACAAAGTGTGGTGGAAAGAATGCTGAGCCTGGAGTCAGAAGACTTGTGCTGATTGTATCATAATAGATTGACTAAGTGTATAAGCTAAAGCAAGTCATATGACTCTCTTGGCCTCAGTTTCCTTATTCAAAAATGAGGCTAATAATTTTTGTATCTCCTAGGTACAAAAGAGGGCTGTTGAGAGGAAGGTGCTTTGTCGACGATAAAACATTGGGTTTTTTTTTTTTTAAAGAAAACATTTTATTTTAATAAAAAAAATCAATTTTCTCTTCCTCCCACCTCCAGTCTTAAATATTCAGTCAAATAAAACAAATTGACTACTTCTAAAAACTGTAGGTCTCATTCTGTACCCTAAGACCATTACCTCTGTGTCAGGAGGTAGAGAGCATTCTTACTCATTAGTCTCTGAAATTGTGCTTGGTCATTGTGTTGATCCAAATTCTCAAGGCTTCCAGAATAAGCTATTACAGAAGAGGATGTTGCTATAATGATCTATGCCTTTTCTCTGCCTTTGGGCAACCATTATGCTTTCTCTGGAAAACCCTCAGCTCATGCCAGTATTCCAAATTCAACTCTTTCTCTTCTAATTTTAAAGCACTACCCACTGCTCTCTACCACTACCCCAGCCCTGCCTCATACACAAGCTTCCCACCAAGGTGTCTCTCTTCCAGGAAGTCTCGATCAGTTCTTTGTCCATTAACAGAAGAAGGAAGATGGACTCCATCTGATTCTGATAAATAATTTGTATTTCTTCTCAGTCCAGCTGTCTTTATGACCCACTCTCTTGTTCACAAGTTGGCATCACAGCATGGTGTAGTAGAAGGAGTATTGGACATGGAGAATTAGCTGTCCAAGTCTCTGCTCTAACACTCAAACAATTTCCTTTCCTCTCCCTGGTCCCCAGTTCTTTCATCTAGAAAATGAAGGCATTGGATTAGATGATCTCTAAGATGCCTTACAATTTTAACATCCTGTGGTTCTGTGATGAGCCACTTGTCTCCAGGAAAGAGCCCACTCTGCAGGGTGGTCGCTTTTTTTCCCCCATCTCAACTTTTTTTTTTTACTCAGGCAATATAAATTACATATAGCTCGTAGCAACAGTAACAGAGGACTTATTCTGTCTCAGGTTTCTCTGCCTTCTTCCCTTGGTTCTATGTTTCCATGATGCTTGGTAAAAATAAAAAGGAGAGAATATTTTAAATATTAGATCATTATTAAGCTTTTACTCAAAATCCAAACCCAATTAGCCCACTATATTCAGCTGACTCGGACCAAGCAATGCTGCAGATCTTAACCAGTCTCCCACCTCAACTATTTTGCTATTCTCCCTGTAGTCGTGTGTGTACCCCTTTTCATCCTACACACAGCTTTTTTACCCCTTGCTCTGGGTTCAGTAATCAAATTATTCCTGAAAGGAATAATTAACTCACTAACCATGTGACCCCCTTTCCTGGCTACTACTCCCATTCTTTTCTTTAAAATTAATTTAATTTATTTATATTTAGTTTTCACCATTCATTTCTGTAAGATTTTGAGTTCCAAATGTTTTCCCCATCCCTCCCCTTCCTACACCCCAAGATGGCATGCAATCTGATACAGGCTCTACATATACATTCCTATTAAACCTATTTTCACAATAGTCATATTGTAAAAAAGAATTAGAACCAATGGGAGAAACCACAAGAAAGAAGAAATGAGAGACAGAGAGAGAGAGAGACAGACAGACAGAGAGAGAGAGACAGAAAGAGAGAGAGAGAGAGAGAGAGAGAGAGAGAGAGAGAGAGAGAGAGAGAGAGAGAGAGAGAGAGGTTTTTCTGAAGTCTGCCTGCTCATCATTTCTTATGGAATAATAGTATTCCATTATATTCATATACCATAACTTGTTCAATCATTCCCTATTTGATGAGCATTCCCTCAATTTCCAATTCTTGGCCACCACAAAAAGAGCTGCTATAAATATTTTCATACATGTGGGTCCTTTTCCCATTTTTATGATCTCTTTGGGATACAGACCTAGAAGTGGTACTGCTGGGTCAAAGGGTATGCACAGTTTTATAGCCTTTTGGGCATAATTCCAAATTGCTCTCCAGAGTGGTTGGATCAGTTTACAACTCTTAACAATGCATCAGTGTTCCAATTTTCCTACATCTTCTCCAGAATTTATCATTTTCCTGTTCTGTCATGTTAGTCACTCTGATAAGTGTGATGTGGTGCCTCAAAGTTATTTTGATTTTCATTTCTGTAATCAATAGTGATTTAGAGCATTTTTTTCCCATATGACTAGAGATAGCTTTAATTTCTTCTTCTGAAAACTGCCTGTTCATATCCTTTGACCATTCATCATTTGGGGAATGACTTGTATTCTTATAAATTTGAGTCAGTTCTTGATATATTTTAGAAATGAGGCCTTTATCAGAGACACTAGTTATAAAAATTATTTCCCAATTTTCTTCTTCCCTTTTAATTTTGGTTGTATTGGCTTTGTGCAAAAACTTTTCAAGTTAATATAACCAAAATTATCCATTTTCTGTTTCATAATGTTCTCTGTCTCTTGTTTGGTAACAAATTCTGTTCTCCATAAATATGACAGGTAAACTATTCCTTGCTCCCCTAGTTTGCTTATAGTATCAGCCTTTTATCTAAATTGTGTACTCATTTTGACCTTGTCTTGGTATATGGTGTAAGAAGTTTGCCCATTCCTAATTTCTGCTATACTAATTTCCAGTTTTCCCAGCATTTTTTGTCAAATAGTGAGTCTTATCCTTATCATTCCCATTCTTGATTACCTTGAAGAAGGGAATTGTTTTAGTCCTTTATTTATATCCTCAATGCTTAACACAATGTCTAGAACAAATAGACACATATATTTTTTTTCAGTCAATTCCTCATCAAAAATGATATATTCACATTCAAATTAGAGGGTTTTTGGACCAAAAGAAATTTTAAGAAGCAGTGTAGTATTGTGAAAAGAACACTGGATTGCCAGATGTTATGGGAATGGGAATTTAAGATCTTCCCTGCCCCTAGGCCCTTTGATAGTCTTGTGTACCTGGAGCCTGTGGTGGGAGGCTTGGTTTTCAGGAATGCCCACACCTTGGTGCTCTGTGATTGGGCAGTGGGTCAAGAGGGTTGTGACATTCTCTGAGCCAGGAGAAGACTATATAAACCCTGATGTGAAGCTTTGCTCTGGGGCTCATTTTGAGAAGTGTTGTGTGATTTGACCAGATGAGACTCTGGGCAGCCTGGCTTTGAAAACCCAGATGTTGATGCTTCCCTCTCTGTTAACTGACTAGGTATGGATGTAATGGTTGGACAGTTGGAAGCCTGTCTGCTGATTTGTTTCTCTGTATATTTTGTCTGCTTGTACCCTCTGTATTCTCTGAAGTTCAGGGTGCTGACCTTTTCCCCCTGAACTAGGTAAATGACGTATGTTTGATTAAAGCAAGATTGTTAACCCATTTTGTGTTGCTTTCCTTTAGAAAAGCAGATCTAAGAAGCTGTGTTGGCAGTCACCCTGGGGATGCTGGGGTGCTTGCTGCTACACCAGAGGACTTGGAATCAAATCCTACTCAGCTGTTGCTGTTGTTCTTCCTTCATTCTTGAAGAGGACCAATGACATCTGGAGGGTGATGTCTAGACCTGCATGTGAATTGGATTTAAGTGAGGGAGGTCTGTGCAAAGTCACCTGCCTTACTCTTTCCTCCAGAGTCATCAGAGTCTAGTGGCAAGACAACTGGCCTTGGCCCTGGATGCAGTGAGGGGCCTTGGCCTTTTTAAAATAAGGTCATTCCTAGGTCTCAGTTTGTCTGAGGCAGTGCCCATTCAGTAGTTAAAAGCTAGGTAGGTATTGGGGCAAAAGATGGCCTAGTTTGCCTTTACAGAAGAATCATCCTGGGAGGGGAAGACCCTCAGAGTTTCTGGCCAGAACCAAAACTATTGATATTTATGCTCACTCTTAGCCATTAAAACCTGAACAATGAGCAAGTGAGACTTGGGCTTGGACATATTATTAGTCAATCAATGAAAGCTGGAGTGATTTGGGTTTAAAAGCACAGTCAAGTAACTCTATTTGAATTCCAAGTCTTATCAAAGCCTTTTTCTTCCATAGCTATAGTTTTAGAAATCATAAATGAAAACTACAGGAAACAAGAGTTAATTTTCCCAGGTTTTCAAAAAAAGAATAAAAAGTAGGGAAGAAAAAAATCTAGCCCCCAAACCCCAAGATACCTTGCAAAGTATAAGAGCTATTTTTTCCTCCTTCTCTATCTCCCTCCCCTGCCCTATCCACATCATGCCCTTACAATGTGTGCTCTATCCTATTCAGCTAAATCTTGGACAAATCACTCATCTCTCTAGGATTCGATTTCCTCATTGTTGGAATGGACTAGATTGGTTGGCTAGGTTTAATTCAATTAGATAATCATTGATTAAAGTGTCAACTATTTATGAGGTACTATGCTAGATGCTTGAGACACCTATGTGGTACAGTGGGTACCTGGAGTCAGGACAATCTGAGTTCAAATCCAGCCTCAGACATTTACTGTGTGATCCTGGGATCTTTGCCAAGAAAACCCCAAATGACATCATGAAGAGTCAGACATGACTAATTGACTAAACACTAAAACCAATACCTAGAAGCTAGTGATTCAATGATAGAAATGAAATAATCCCTACCCTCAAAGAGCTAAACTGGGCTCAACTTTGCATATCCAGATCACCTAACATGGTAGTGATGGTATTATGGGACCTGGGCCCCTAAAATGAAAAGACCATGTCTTTGACCACAACTCAGTCCCTGAACTTTCACACACATTTCAGCATCCCAGTCCCAGGGGGTTCACTTGAGGCATCCTGCCTATCCCAGTCTACCTAGATACTCAATAATCCTTTTAACTGCCCTTTCACTTTGGTTCTCCAACCACTTAACTTCCTTTCACTGTCTGCACCTGGCCCGCACCAGGCTACCTGCCACTCCTTAATCCATCCATATTCTTTCTCTGTTACCACAGGACCGCTCCAGGCTATTTACTACTCCTTAATCCCATCCAGGTATTCTCACTTTCTTTATTTGTATATAACTACCAATCTTATACCCATTAAATTGTTCAGATTCACATAGAATACAGCCCCATTAGATTGGTGATATAATACCACTGATTTGGTAGGAATCTTGCCTGCCTTTCTAGTATTATAATAAAACTCAGTACTCTGATCGAAAGAAGGCTAGAGTGGTTGAATTCTTTCAAGGCAGACTCCCTTGTACTTTTGCATTTCAAGATTCACTGCACCCCAAATCACAACAGGGGCACCTATGCCAAAGACCTGCTTTTGGGAGAAGAACTTCTGCACTCCCTTATCACATAGGCGGGAATGGCCTCTTCTCATTGACTGAATGGGCAGAAAAGGGTGTGTCTATGAAACTATTAGACCAAGATAGGTCCACTATCTCTTTTTCTGGCATTATCCAAAGGGTAAAAGTTCTCTTCATTCTTGGCATGGAAACCATGAATTGAGTTGTGTGAGGGGAAGGGTTAACCCCTTCTTTTTTAGACGTGGTGGCCCTGAAAAATGGGCTTGGAGTTTGGGTCTATTTCATTTGTGCTTTACAGCTCTAGATAGGTATAGAGCCTGCAGAAATGGACCCAAGACACAGTGACCTTGAAGGCAGGCTTCCAGGCTAGATGTTATAGCTAGTCCAGTAGAAAAGCATGGAGAATCTATGATGCCTAGGGTTCAAGTCCAGGGGGAAGAGGTGGACCTTCGACTTGGAATTTGATCTTCTTGTGCTAAAGAAACTGAACTAATCTGTGAACTGAATCCCCTTCCACTCCCCAGAGATTGAAGCGGTGCAAGGGGGAATTATGCCCACAATTTATGGGGGGGGGAGTTGGAGTATGTTTATATTTATCCTTATATTTTTGAAATAAATATTCTTTACAAAAACTTATCTATTAAATTATTAAAAGGAATTGGGCCTTAAGAGACTCCCTAAAACTGGAGAAATGGTACCTTAAGTCAATGGCCGATATATTAGACATCTACCATACCCCATAAGTGTACCAGAGAATTCTAGGACAGGGGTAGAATGCAACATCTGTGGCTCCTACGCAGTGGTGGCCAGGAGAGGCACTTCTATGTTTACATTCTATTGTAGTGATACAGTATGTAATGTCTCATGATTTTAGAATTCTAAACCAACCTTTTGCCTTCCAGCAAGATCATCCAAGGACCCTGGGATCCAGGGAGGAAGATTCTAAGGTTTCTCTCCAAAACCCTACCACAATGACCAGTCTCCCTGTACCATAGCTGCAAATTCTTCCTCAGAAGAAATTGAAGGCCTCAGACTGTAATGAAGCTGGGCCTTTATTGATGAAAATCAGCAGGTCAGAGTCCTGTGGATGATGGTCCATAGAAAGTGTCAACGTCACACTTGAAAATCAACTTAGCTTGTGATAAGCTCACAGGTCATAGCACTTCATAACAGTTAGAGAGGCATACAGCTATAATTACTGCTCCTTGTGGAGGCAGCTGTTGGGTGCCACCATGCATTTCTGTGACTAATTTCTGTTACTAAGTCAGAGAAGGAATGAAAAAACCAAGATCCTAATCTAATCAGCACAAAATGAAAAACATGCTACCATGACCAGACCTTGGAGTGTTTTCATATGAGATTATGAGGGTTAATATCACTCCGGTAGAGACAATGAATTTGAGCTAGTGAAGAACAGAGACCTCATGTGATATGGCCAATTTCCCTGAAGGCTTTGAGTCTGGATAGCAATTGTTGACACCTTCTCCCAATACAGAACCTCCTCTTGGTGGCATAGGAGAGAGTATACTTAAGTCAGGGAATATACATTCAAGTCCTGACTCCAAAAGTTACTACCAGTGTGACCTTTCACATGACATGGAGCTTATTTGGATGTTGGTTAAGTTTTGTAAAGTAGGGTGTGGCGGGCAGTCAGATGACATGATGCCTAAGGCAGCTTGTTATACTGGGAAAAGTATTGAATTTGAAATTTCAGGATCTCAGTTTGAATACCTTCTCTGATGCTTTCTACTTGTATGACCATGTCAAATGACAACCTCCCCAAACCTCTGGAAAATGAGTCAGTTTGACTAAATAATCTCTAAATTCCCTTCTAGATTTAAACCGTATGAGCCTATGACCTCCCTGAGCTTGAGGGTCCTTATCTAAAAAATAAGGATGCAATCTATTCACAGGACTGCTGTGAGAAAAATGCTTTGTAAAACAATGCACCATAAAAGAGGGTGTTGCTATTTTGAAGAACTAGTCTACACTGCCCTCCTGTAGCTCTAGAACCTACACAGTTTAAATGATTCTTATTTATCAATTATATTGCCTTGCTTGTTTCGAGATGGACTCACTCCTGCAGAGACACATCCATCAATAAATGTTTGTGCATGTGCATGAACACACAGCCGCCCACTCAGATCAACTCAGAAGGCTCAGAGAGAATTTTCCAATGGAAACTAAGCAATCAACAGTGTCCTCTTTCAAGCCTGGGCTGTTTCCCACCCAGCCCCCACACTAGCTGCCAGAAATCACACCATGCCATGGTTCTCCACTGACTCCCTACTGTGATTCATCCTTCTTTCATCTTGGCCAAGGACTGTCAATTAGAGGATAGAAAACTTTTCCTGGAATCAATGTGTTGTGTAAATCACCCATGGAGATGTCAGCAAAAAAGTGGAATGAGAGTCAGTGGATTCAGATTTCTGTTACTTATCCTTTAAGTGACCTTGGTCAAGTCATCTCAGGTCTTTAGGCTTTGGTTTCCACCTGGGTTGAATGAACAGTTTGGACCAACAAATATCTATGATCCCTTCTAACTCCAGAGTCTAAATGGAGAATCTACCTCTTACACTTTCTATGTTGAAAGGAAGTCAACCTGTTACTATTACATTGTATATAAAGTGATGTCAGTGCTGTCAAGCTGGGGCAATAGTCAAACATCTAAATGTATCTGAGATCTCATGGATTCCTTCCAATTATATATATATATATATATATATATATATATATATATATATATATACATATATATATCATAACCCATCCATGACTTTCATCCTTTGTGACTTTTGTCCTTATCCTCCCATAAATTTTCCACAAGGGAAATATGCTGGGAGTCTTCCTTTCCCTTGTCATCACAAGGTATCCACAGAACACTTAGGCAGAACACATCAGTCATCCTTTGTCCTTGCTACATGACCAACTTCTCTTCTTTTTTTGATCATACATTTCACCATCAGCATCCTTTTACTCTAGGATGTCAAGTTCCTTATTTGTTATATCAAAAGCAACAGTCAATAAACAAGTGTTTATTAGAGACTTACTCTATGCCAGGGTCTGTAGCCTATTCCCACCCCACTTGTTCTTCCCTGCTGCCCTTCATGTGCTACTCATTTTCAATTTTTTTGAAACTGATGTGTTCCACACTTTGTAGACATACAACAACGCTGTTAGAAGACTGGTATTTAAAAGATGGGTCTTCGTTTCTGGGAGAAATTTAAGGTCATTAAAATAGTTTTTGTAGTTTTCTGGAAGTGATCCAATCCATTCCATTCCTCTTATTTAAGTTTGGGTTCAATTCATTGTCCATATGTAAATATAAATACATGTATTGGTGGACAGACTCTATAGATTATTTATTTAACAGCACATCATAATCCTGAAAACAAACATTTTTCATCCACTTGTTTTTTTCCTATGTGAATAGTTAGGTATTCTTTTTAGTAGTTATGGATCTCTTTCAGGAGGCTCTAAAATGTTATAGAACTTAATGATACCAACAAGATGTCACCAATTAATCAATAAATGTTTACTAAGCACCTACTATGTGCCAGGTATGTGTAAGGATTTCACTATTCATAGGGAATACCTGTTCAACTTGAACTGTGCACTAAGCCCCCTATGTCACAGTAGTGAATACTTTTATCACATGTATTTCTCTTTGTTTTATGCCTATCTAGATGCTTTTTCTCAGAAGGTCATTGAACAAAGTTATTCTTGTTATATTTTTCAATGACTCAGTTAATTTTGATGTATGTGTGAGACACACCTTGTTTGAAGAAAATTTTAAAGGTCATATTTTACTTTACCAGAGCAGATGTTTTTTTTAAAAAATAACAATGATTTCGGTGGAATTTTGTATTCTATACATCTTTCTGTTGACTATGTGATAGGTAGAGAATGCTCTATGTTGGAATATTGCTTGTGAATGAATGCCCACTCCCTGCTAATACAATAGCCAAGAGTATGATCCTGGGAAAAAAAAAAAACTCTTACCTATTGGAGGAGGATGTAATGATAATGGTAATTTGAAGATCTTCCCTACCCCTTAATAGACTTAAGGGAATTTGAAGATCTCTGCCCCTACATAGGCTGAATTTAAACACATGGAGTCTGTTGAGGAGGAATTTGCTGAATGAGTGGACAGGAAGGGTGAAGCAGAGCTGAGAGGAAGCTGGGAGTCAGAGCAGCTAGGGCAGAGGGAAGAAAGGATGCAGGCAAGCAGACTGCTAGTATTGTGTTTGTGGGAAGGTTTTGGGATGGTGTTGCTTCTTACAGTGATTAGGTGTATTAACTTCTTTGTTGCTATGATGGATTTGGGTTTCTGGTGTTGGGATTTGGCTTTCTGGTTTTGGGATTCAACTTTCTGGTGTTTGAATAAATGTTTGCTTCTGTCTTCTATATGGAGAGTCTGTTATATTTTGCAATTCAGAATTATGCCAGCATATTCATAGTTGCCATTGGTACTATAAATATCACGTTGGCCAACAGAGGAGTGCAGGAACCTTAAAAGGAGATCATTAAAGAGAATGGAGTAAAATATGGAGGACCAGCAAACTTATCTGAGAAACTATCTCATTTTTGCAAAAAAGCTGAGAGCTGGAGATGCCTCTCATAGGGAAAAAAGAATGAGGATGGTGCTACGAAGCACGAGTTTCAAGTAGAAAGAGATGGTCCCCTTCTAATTCATAGAGGAAGACAGATGCCAAGAATGATGACATTCTCTGTTCAAGTTACCAAAGGGTTAAATTGCCTGGATATTTTCAGGCTGGAAGATAGGAATGGATAAGAATTCGTCTGGGTCCAAATACTATCTCCTTAGAAGAAACACTGACCCTCAGCATTGCCCTCAAGATGCCATTATCTTAATAGAGTAGAAGGAAAGAAAGATAATAGATTGAGTTTGCTACCAGGATTAATACTTCTGTCTACTCATACAACCATAGTCTGGCCCAAGTTTGGTCAGACCACACATAGATCTGACAATGTCACTTTTCTACTCAATAAACTCCAGTGACTCTTATTACCTTCAGAATAAAATATAAAGTTCTCTGTTTGGCAATTAAAGTTCTTCTTAATCTTACTACTTCTTACCTTTCCATTCTTCTTACACTTATACTTCTTCCTCAAATTCTACCGTGTAACTATACTGGCCTATTTACTGTTCCTTGCTCTCAGCACTACATCTCCCATCTCCATGTCTTTGCATTTACAATCCCCTATTCCTGCAATGGGCTTCCTTTTCAACTCTGACTTTTAATTCTCCTGGCTTTCTTTAAGATTTAAGTCAAATATTCACCTTCTGCAGTAGGCCTTTCCCAGTTCCCCTCACCTATGAGGGCTACGTCTTCTGAGATTACCACCTATCTATTCTGTGTATATCTTATATGTACCAATATATGTATTTTCTTCTCCATTAGAATATAAGCTCCTTGAGGGCAAAAACTGTTTTTTCCTTTCTTTATATTCCCAGAGTTTATGAAGGTACTGTGCCTTGCACAGTGTAAATGCCTAATCAATGCTTTTTGGATTGTTTGCTTCATAACATCTTCAAAAAGAAATCTTTATGACTCAGTTACCTGAGTGTTATAGCACTTGCTTATTAAATGGAAGAATGATGTATACTCAATGAGAATAAATTACATGAGTGCATTCAGAATGTGCTCAGAGTCTTTAACCCAGAATCAAAAGGATAGTTCAGGGGTATATGCAGATGCAGAATATGCTAATATACTATATTACTGTGTTAATGAGCACATCTCAGAAGAATTATGTGACCTGATTTAGAGTTAAACAGAAACATGAAAACAACATACACAATGATTAATGTAAAGAAAACATAAGTAGAAAGGACCTCTTTGGCCCAATGAATGCTGTAAAATTGTAATGAGCAAGCTTGGACCCAGAAAAGAACGGAAAAAAAAATGCACCTCCTTCCTGTCATTATGGAAGTGGAATGACTATGAGTGGTGATACTGTCAGGTATGATGCTTTATTGGCTATTTTTGCTAAATGGCTCCTCTTCTCACCACATACATTTTCTGTTTTATTCTATGTTTCAAGAGATGGCTCATTGGATAGGTCAGGGGAAGGGATGTACTTGGAAATGACAGTAATGTAAAAACAAATGACATCATGAAAACTTTTTAAAAAATGGAATCTCTTCCAGGACCAGAGTTGGGGAATATGAAAAAGAGGCTCAATTAGAGTGCCTGGAGCAGCAACGTCATAGAAAGTATTGACCAAAGTAGATATCTTACTAATGGATAGGGACTGTCTATTTAACTAGATAGCTTTCCTTGTAAAACAAAGCAAAACTTCCCTTTTTATGATAATGAATTTGATAAACATCACAAAAATGAACATTTCCCTTTAAGAAAAGAAAAGAAGAGAAGAGAAAAGGCAAGGCTGGCTACATTTGAGTTTCAGAACTTTCCACCACCCATAGCTTGGGCTTTTTGAAAATTTCAAATTTAAGGTGATAGTTCCTCATCTGAATTCACTCTGAATTTCCTAATGCTCTTTGATGCATGTTTTAAAATTGGTGCTCTTTTCTTTCTTTTTTTTCTTTTTAAAAGTACTGCTATCAATACTAAAAAAAAAAAAATACTATTTCATTCCTTTGCCCTCACCCCTCCTCAGTCCTCTCTTCTAACAAAAATTTTAGCTAAGCAAGTCAAATCCACAGATTGACCATGTCTGAAAATGTATGTCTCCTTATGGACCTAATCTACCTCCCTGTCAAGATGTGGGAGGCATGATTCATCATTAGACTTCTAGGCTTGTGACTGATCATTGAGTTAATCAGTTCTTGTTATAGTTGTTTCCCTTTATAATGTTAGAGTCATTGTGTAAGTTGTTTCCCGGTTTTGTTCACTTAATTATGCATCAGTTTATATGAGCCTCCCTAGATTTCTTGTAATCATTTCTTTTGTCATTTTTTATAGAGCAAGAATATTCCATTACATTCATACGTTATAATTTATTTAGCCATTTTCCAATTGATGAGTAACTTCTTTGTTTCTAATTATTTGCTACTACTAAAAAAGTTCTGCCATAAATATTTTTGTATATATGAGTCTTTTCCCTTTTTCTCTGATCTCTGGCAGATGAATGTGTGTGAATATACACTGCGTACATGTACACACATGTGAACACATTCATGCAAATATGCATAGATATGTTTGTGTCTACATGTATCTGGATGCACATACACATACCTTAACATATACATATACATACATATTCACATATACACATTCACAAATACACTTGTGTGGATTGCATGTGTGTGTACCATGTATCTGTGAATGTGTATATATGTATACACACGTAAATGTATTGTACCCATTTGTAAATGTAATGTACAATGTAAATGTATACAATACAAATATTTGTAAGTCTATTTATGTGTACATGTGTGTCTACATACATATGTGCACAAACCCATCTGCATATACAGTTGTCTATGTGTCTATATATGTATACACACATGTAAGTAGGGCAGCTGAGTGGTGCAGCAGATAGAGTGCTGGTTTACCTGCTGTGCCCTTCTTGTTCTGAGAATCAGGAAGGCTCCTTTTCCTGAGTTCAAATCCAGCCTCAGACACCTACTAGCTGCCTGACCTTGGTCAGGTCGCTTGACCCTGTTTGCCTCAGTTTTCTCATCTGTATAAATGAACTGGAGAAGGTAATGGCAAACCATTCTATATTTTTGCCAAGAAAACTCCAAAAGGGATCATGGAGACTCAGACACAACAGAAAAACAACTAAACAACAACAACAATACCCATAAATAGATATGTACATACAATATAGGTAGATAGATGATGATGATGATGATGATGATGATGATGATGATGATGATGATGA
>NW_027187200.1:290734-337503 GCF_028583685.1 Petaurus breviceps papuanus
GATAGATAGATAGATAGATAGATAGATAGATAGATAGATAGATAGATGATAGACAGACAGACAGACATGCTTAGTAGTAATATCTCTTGGTCAAAGGGTTTGCACAGTTTTGTGACTTTGGAGGCATAATTTCAAATTGCTTTCCAGAATGGTCCAGGGTTGGGGAACCTGTGGCCTTCTAAGTCCTCAAGTGCAGCCCTTTGACTAAATCCAAAGTTCACAGAACAAATCCCCTTAATAAAAGGATTTGTTCTGATCTAACCATTAGGTCAACTGGACTGTTTTTACTACTGCATCTTGGCCTCATTATTTTCAAGGTGATCTAAAGTTGTAACCATGTGTGGTAGTCATAATAGACTACATCAAGGGTCTACACTAACTTAGAACAATCAGAGAAAAGCCGGTTGTTCTGGAGTGAGAGGCCTTGTATTTGAATTCTGACAATGCTATTATACCATAGATTCCCTTGTGTGATCTTGGGAGTGTCATTTCATGCCTTGTGTTCTCTGTAAAATTGGGGTCGTAGGCCAGGTGAAGTTCAAAGTCCCTTTCAACTCAAAATCCTACCATTCTCTTAGACTAGGACTGGCTTACTGAAAAGTAACTAACCTTAACCATTGATTAGTGGATACAATTTAAGCAAACTGAACAGAACAGAACAGAACAGAACAGAACAGAGGAAACTGAAATAGACTGCCTAGGAGCCTAGAGCCACAGAAGCCTCTTGGAGAGAGATGGAAAAGGCTATTTCATTATCAGGACAGGGCAGCCTGCATGAAGTTTAGGGCAAACATCTTTGAGGCACAGAGAGAGAAAGATCTTCCTTCATCAAGGGGCGAGTGCATGGCTCACAGGGTCTAAATATGAGCAGCAATGAGTATAAAGCAGAGGAGCTCAGCTGGATCTGTATCTAGAGATGAGCGTCAGGGATTTTACCATATCCAGGAGGAAAAACCAAGAATTTTGGCTGGCTTGGCATTTTCCTCAGTGCTAATGTGATCAGACCATTCCAAACCTGATGTGTTAGAGTGCAGTTTATGATAAAGAGGTGAATGGCACAGCAGGTAAACAAGCCTCCAAGAACATTGCAGTGGCTCAGATGTGACGATGTTGCTTGCTGTAATACCTGGCCCCCTCTACTTTGTCTATGGAGAGGGCATGCAGTCAGGAGCTTATGTAATGTGTTTATGTTTCCCTAGGATGTTGTGGGGCCCATGATCAGGTGTCATATAGCTTTTGATCTAGGAAACAAGAGTCCATACAAGAAAGGAATCGAATGTCCATTCTATACCCTGCAGATTCAACCTGACAGATGATTAGATATCTGATCCTTTATGATTGAATGCAAGGGCCCAACACTGGGAAAGATGGTGCACTGGTTGCTAACTTTGAAACAATCTATCACACCAGAGTGGTTTCAATGCAAAAGTACAACGCAGCTCAAGGCCAGAGTGTGCAACCTGAGGATCCCCAAACTTAGAAGCCTAAGAAGCAATGGGCTGAGGATCCTTCCAGACCTGGAAACCATGCCAACCCAAATCTACCACAGTCTGAAACACTCAGCAGCTTATTTTGGCATACAAATGGGACATAGTTAAAGTGAAGAACAGAAAAGGAGTCTGAGAGTATTGTCATTTATGTCACACAAGCCAGTCTGTGGCCAGACTTTGGGATACAGATGTTGGACTCTGTCCATATATGTCATTTCCAGGCTTGGTGCTTCTCTATTTTGTTCTAGTTTTCCTTTACTTTCTAAGTACAGATCCTTTAGAAAAACTCTAATGTTTTCTTGGCTGAACCAAGAATTTTTCCTCAAGATTCTGGTCATACCAGAGGGAGAATAGAGTGGGAATACTGAATGTCCCAAGCTCTTTGACATAGCAGATGGAAATGAGGCAGATCAAGAGGTGAAAATTTGAAGAGGGAGTCGATTGAGGAAGCAGGGAATAGATGTGATTGTAATTGCTTCTGTTCTCACTTGGCCCTCTCCTTCAAAATGTTATCACTGAATTCCTCTCCACCCCATCCCCCCACCCTGCCAACATGTACTTTGGACCATCCTTTCAGGTGAAAGTGCTCGCCTGCTAGTCATAGCTGGCCTGGATCTGCTTTCATCAGATTTAGAGTGAGAAGCAGTCAAACTAACCAGATGCTGAAGGTGCCACTTCAGCACTGGGCAGTGTGGGGGCAGGGTGAGGAGGTGAGGGATAGGAGTTAAAACAAAGCACACTTTATAAAAGTGCTTTATATAAGTCCACATGTTTTTGATGCAAAAAAATTAATCCTGGTCACACGGTCTGTTAGGATTTATTTGGTGATAAATCAAGCCACATGATATGGTGGAAAGAGCTCTGGATTTGGAGCTGGAGGATCTGGGTTGGAATCCTAGCTGTGTCACTTAGTACCTTGTGACCTTTTGCAAGTCACTTCTCTTTGGCTTCAGTTTCCTCTTCAGCAACAGGAAGGGGCCGAACTAAGTGATCTTTAAGGTCCTTTCCAACTCTAAGTACTGTGGCTTGAAGTCATAAGCAATAAGGGAGGTGGGAAGCTTCCAGGGAACCCAGAAGGCATGATATTCAAAGTTTGCCTGGCTGGCACACAGGCAGTGTCCTGACATCAGCCTTCATACCTAGTAAGAAGTTCACCCCCTCACCAGTTGTGAAGGACTCAGTATCCATTGCTAACTTGGGTCAAATACCTCCTGGGTTCCCACTCTGCCTGAGTTCCCCTGGGCTTCCAGATCTGGTCCAGTAGATGCTACCACCCCCATTTCTGGCCACTAGAGGATCAATGATTCATTCCCACCTTTACTGAGCCATATATGGATAAATCCCTTTTCCTCCTGGTCAACAGAGATGAGATTACAATTCAAAAATAATTTTTAAAAATCATATTTTTTGATACCTTTTGTTTTCATATAACATTCCTTTCCAAATATATCCCTTCCTTTTTCCCTCCTTGGTGAATCACTCCTTTGTAACAAAGATTTTAAAAGAAAAAGAAAAAAAGCATTTAAGGCAAAACAGTCAATTCATCAAACATATCTGATAGTATATGGCATGTTCCACACCCATGTTGCTACACCCTTACAAAGAAAAGAGGAGGGGTACATTTTCTCAATCATCTGGTAACTTTTGCTGAGAAACAGAGAAAACACAAGGAAGAAGTTTGCCTTAGAGTCAAGGTTCAAGGTTTCTGTCCTGTTTAATATGGGCAGAAGGGATAGGGCAAGACTCACAGCATAGGACAATTGAGAATTCTATAGGGTGCTGGTGTATAGCAGAGGAGCCAGACACACAACTCACAGCCCACAACACTCCCAAGGGTGACTTGAACCAGATTAAAATAATTGGAAATATTTTTAAAATAAATAAAAAATACAAAAAAATGTAGATAATGTTTTGTTTAAAAACTAAGACAGTAATGCAGCCCATAGGGATCTTTATGTATAGATTAGAGGCTCCTGTTTCCATCTTAACTTGACATGATTGGTATACACCACTATGGGCCAAAGACCTGGCAGTTAATGGAAGGTTGGGGGGTGAATTTGAAGCTGGGTCAGATCAACAAGCTTTTAAGTACTTATAGGTAAGGCACTGTGCTAAGCATCATATATACAAATATAAGCAAAAAAAAAAAAAGTTCCTGTTCTCTAGGAGTTTACATTCCAAAGAGAAAAGTTAACACATAAAAGGAAGTTGAAAAGGGTTGGATTGGGATGTGGGTGGAAGTGGAGCAGAAGGTACCCTCAGGGAGCCATGGTTAAGAAAGAAGTCAAAAGAGTCAGGAACAGAAGCCAGAGAGGAATAAAGGAGTGAACCTTGTTATTTGGTTTGGACATTTTCCTTAAAATGGAGGTTCTAACAAGAACTGACCTATCAAAGGAAAAAGTTTCAAGGGAGGAGTGATCTTCCAGGGTGAGAGGTCACAGGGAAAAGGTGAAGGCTGCTGTGGCATAGTGAAAAAAAAGTGTGGAGAGTCAGAAATGGAACCTGGAGAGAAATGATGCATGGGTCTTTCCTGTCGCAATAACTAATAATTGGTCATCCAAAGAGTCTGAAGGAACCAAAGGCAAACAGATGTGTACTTGTAATTTGGTGATGGACTAGAGAGCGGATTCAGGCATGGAGACTGACATGAGAGTCACGGGCAGTGGCAAGAATGGGAGAAGCACCTGCCTACCATCTAGTGTGCCTTATATCTATCCACCCCCTGCAAGAACTGGTCACAACCAGTCTGCTTTAAGATGTGGGGTGAAGTGACAGAAGGATGGGGGTGCTGCTTTGAGGGCTGTGGGTTCAGGGGAATTTGGAGGCATCTGCTTTAGGTTTTAAGACCAGCTACAGAAAGTTTCCTCATTAGTGGTGCTGTAAGTAGGTTCCCTGGATTTCAATATTCTTACTGCTTAGGCTGATTTCTGGGAATCTGACTCCCAAGTCTACCAAAGCTTTTGACCTTGGGTTCATGGTTGTCTCAATCTAACCTTTTGAAAGGTCACTTCTCACAAGCAGGGTACAATTCCCCATTGTTCTCTGTAACTTGATATAACTATACTCTTAGCCAAATACTGACTAAACTTGTCAGGGGGTCAATGGGAACAAAATAGAGCACAATAGAGTCAGTTGTGTACAGATATGCTATGTGTATATTTGTTTATAGCTGGGTGTAGATGACTTGCTATCATTTTTTGATAACGTCACAAAGTTTGGTAACATTTAAAAAATATTCAATTCTATTTATTTTGAATGGACAATAATTATTTTCTCTCTCTCCCTCCATCTCCAAAGGAAACCCAGACCCTGGTAACAAATAAGAATAGTCATCTGAGTTTAGATGTAAAACATCCCGTTGCCTATGCTGGGAATGCCCTCCCTCTCCTATATCTGTTGAATTCCTACATAATCTTTAAAGTCTGATCTCAATGGTAGCCTTGTCATGAAACCTTCCTTAATTATTTCTATCCATAACAACTTTACCCTGCAAACCACACAGAATACTTTTTCTAACTTACTAACATCACATTATATTGTGCATTATATCAACATTTGCCTCTTCTATACAGATCTAGAGATGAACCTAAGCCAAAAGAATGTCAGGTCATACAAATAATGAAGAGTTATGATGGAAATTTTGGAAGGTGATTGAGTTTGAATATGGAGAGAGACTGAGGATATGGAGCTTAAACTAGCAAAAGCCCATGTGTCCCCTTTATGTCAGTTTTGGCATGTGCTATCTAGCTAGTTTTATGAGGGATCATCCTCAGACTTCTCTGGTGTTAGAGGGACAAAGATGGAATTTAATATATATTAATAATAGTAATAAAGTGAATATTCCAAGTGAAACATGATTGCCTATAAGAAAATCAGGAGGGGCGGCCAGGTAGCACAGCAAGTAAGAGCACTGGCTCCAGAATGACCTGGGGATTGAATCCAGTCTCAGACACTTAGCTCCCACCCAGAAACACTTGGCCATGTAACCTTGAGCAAGTTACTTAACCCCAATTGCTTAGGGGCAGTCAGGTGGCTCAGCGAGTAAGAGCACCAACTCAAGTGTTGGGATCGGGATGACCTGGGGATCGAATCCGGGCTTAGATACTTAGCACCACACCCAGAAATAACTGGCTGTGTAACCTTGAGCAAGTTGCTTAACCCCAATTGCTTTAAAAAAAAAAAAAGAAAGAAAATCAGGGTCTGGTGTTGCCTTGTTTGTTTAATTCATGGGAGCTCCTACAGCAAGTTGATACATCAAGGTCTCAGTATTTGAACTTTTTTTGCATGCTTCCATTAGGCTGGAATTATCATATTTTACATAATTATAGTTTCCCCTCTCTGATCCACTGCATCTTGGGCCACCACCAGTAATATTGACTTTTGTCTTGCCACTGGACTTCAATGATTCTGGAGGAGAGAGTGAGGCTGATGATTTTGCATAAATTCAATTCACATGCAAGTCAATGCATCACCCTCATGATGTCAATGGTCCTCTTTGACAGCAAAGGACAAACAATAACTAGAACAACAATAAGTTGACCCATGCAATGGTTGGTGAGTGGATAGCCTTGTGTATAAAGGTCATGCCTGCTCCCAATTGGGAACAATGAGAAATTGAGCTTCCAGTTTTTCAATCTGCCTGCCACTTGAAAGATGGATATAGGGTCTAGAAAAATCAAGCATTGTAGATGCATATACTGGGTATTTGGGTATATTGACCCTCAAGGCTAGAGCCTGTTTCATTTTTGGCTTTATCTCCTTCCCCTTAGCATCTAGTACAGTGCCTAGAACATAGTAGGCATTAAACAAGTGCTAGTTGATGGATTACTACAATTTAGTTCTGCCATATGATTAAATATTTCTGCCATATGTCTTTGTAAATGACATTAATTGAAATTATTTGTTCTTGTTCTGTCATTTAAGTTGTGTCCAACTCTTTGTGATTCCATTTAGAATTTTTTTGACAAAAATATTGAAGTGACTTGCCATTTCCTTCTGCAGCTCATTTTATAGATGAGGAAACTGAGGCAAACAGGGCTAAGTGACTTGCCCAGGGTCACATAGCTAGTAAATCTCTGAGGCCAGATTTGAATGCAGGAAGATGAGTCTTCCTGAGTTCAGGCTCAGCACTCTATCTGCTGAGTCATCTAACTGCCTTTTAAACAAAATACATATAGGTAAAGGATGAATGGAAGAAGTCACTGAAAATGGGGTATTCATGACTGAAAAATGCAGACCCCACCACCACCACCACTGATGTAGTAAACTGATATCCCACGAGATAGCAGAACAAAAGCCAGTTGGTCTGACAGTCTGGAAATGGCACAAGCCGCTAGGCATATACCCTAGAGTCTTTGGTGTTGGATGGAGCCAGTTATAATAGCTATTTGTGTATATGTCTTTTCCTTCATAGTAGATGATGAGGTTGCTTTTTTTTTTTAAACTTTGTGTCTTTCCCAGGACATAACACAGTGTTCGGCACACAGTAAGTACAGAATGTGGGTTTTTGTTTAGTTATATTTGATTATGAAGATATTGTAACATCTCTTTGTTCTAACAGTCCCTGACTTTCTATATGAGGAAGTAGAAATAGCACAAAGACAGGAAGATCATTCAGACCCAACCAAGTTCACACAATGAAGATCCAAACTTGAAGTGACCCGGTTGTGAAAGTACTGAAGGACTGAGTCTTACAATATTTGAAAGAAGGGAAGACACTGAACAGATAGTAGAAAATATAAATGATATTGCTAACTCCCAAAAAAGGCAATCACAAGGTCATCAATAACTACCAGTCCTTATACCTATTCCTTCCCTACTTTCTCATCTGTGTTGTATTTATGGGAATGAGCTACCCATGTATTTAGGGTAGCTTTGATGAAAATATTAGAAGAGAACAGATTAGATTTCACAAATTATATCATAGAGCAGATTGTATGTTAAGTCACAAAATTACCTAAAAGTTATAGTGAATAAAAGATCCCACTATGTTGTTGATTTATTATGAAAAGAAAAATATCTTATCAGAAAAATTCTGCTTTAAAGTTTCTTCTCTAACAAGGGATAGCCTAACTGTGTAAACTCCTTGGAAATAGGGATTGTTTCATTCTTTTATGTGTATTTTTAGAATATTGTATAGTGAACAGTTAATAAATGCTTGTTGATTGATTGATAGATTGATAGATTCACTGACACATGGCCATGAAACCCAGGCAAAGTTAAGTGCCCCTCATGAGAGCAGACTACCAAAAGCTCAGACTCAAGGGTGAGTGTCTTTAATTTTGAAAGTTAACCTTGGTAGCTCTAACTTATCTTTTGTATTGTCTTTGCCTTAATATTGGTGGGAGGGGATGGAGAGGACTTATGTTGTCTCCTGAAATACAGGAACCACAAATGATCCTTGGAGGTGAGTTGAAGATAAGATTCACTAGATATCAGCAGTAGGCAGGCTGCCCCCTGTGTCACAGGAAAGACAAACTGAAGGTGACTTGTTCAGCATACCCTCAGCATGCTGAGGTAGTCATACTAAGACCTTTACCTGGATAATAAACTTAAAAGTTTACAAAGCTTTTTACATTTTATTCTCTCCATCACCGTGGAAGATAGATGCTTTTATTATCCCCATTTTACAGTTGAAGAAACAGAGGCACATAGATGTTAATGACTTGCTGATCATTGGTACATATCTGAGGTCAGGTTTGAAATGACTTCTTCATGACTAGGCAGCTAAGTGACACAGCATTATTAAAGCATTGAGCTGGGAATCAGGAAGACTCATCTTCCTGAGTTCAAATCTGGCCTCAGACATGTGACCCTGGGCAAGTCATCTAACCCTATTTGCCTCAGTTTCTTCATCTGGAGAAAGAAATGGCAAACTACTCCAGTATCTTTGCCAAGACAACCCCAAATAAGGTCATAGAGAGTCAGACACAACTGAGAAACAATAACAAAAAAAAACTTCATGACTCCAAGCTGAACTAAGAGAAGTTACATTAGAACATGTCTTCTCACTTCAAATCCAATGCTCCCAAGCATGTGCAGGACTATATAAAAATATGCCAATATTATAATTAAAGTAAAAGAAAAGAGGGACAGCCTTGCCCTCATTTGAATGCTGTTTTGAGAAGGGGTAAGAGAAGCAGAGCCTAGTTATAGGAATAGGTGAAAGGATGGATATACCTCAATGAGCATAAAGTTCTGTATTTTGGAGAAAAGCTGAAATTTTAACTCTGTTGGACACTATGAACTTTCCCCCACAATTATTGGTTGGAGCTTGTGGACTGATAAAGCATTTAAAGGGAGATTAAATGACCTGCCCAAGATCAAACAACTAGTGACTTGAACTCAGGTCTTCCTGACTCAAAATCTAAAATTTTATTGACTCCAATGCCCACCTTTTCAGCAGTTGCATAATCAGTTAGTCAGGGTTGGTCAGGGTAAGCTGTCAGACCCAACACAAGCCACCAGTTTGGGGCTTGCCAGGGTATTCTTTTGTATTAGGCTTCTTCTGTTTCAGTCTGAGCCACTTTTAACTGAGGAAAAGTCCTTACTGTAGAGGCATTATGGTATATCAGATACGGAAATGGATTTAGAGTGAGAAGCTGAACTTGAATCCCACTTTTGCCACTTACTAACTATATGACCTTAGATAATACTGAAAATAGCTCATATTTCTATTGAGTTTTAATGCTGACAAAATTGTGTAATAGACCTATATAGTTATTATGACCCCTGTTTTATGGTGGAGAATGAGTTGCTTGAGGTCCCACGGCTAGTCAGAATAGGAATTAAAGTACCAATTTCCTGACTTTGAGATCAGTGTTCTTCCCACTGTACCACACTGCTTTGATGGGCATGTTACTTTCCTTCTCCAGATCTCATGTTCCTCCTCTGCAAAACCAGATAATCTTTAAGAAGGACACTTCTAACACTTCCTACTCCAGGGAAGTCACTGAACCTCTTGGAGTTTTAGTATACTGACATAAAATTGGTATAAAAATGTCTGTAGCACCTACCTCACAGGGCTAAAGTGGTCTGTAAGTTTTAAAGCATGTTAGAGTAATTTTTCATTCCATTCTCATGTTTTTATGGAGTTCAGTTATTATTTCTCTCTTCTTATCTTTTTTTAATGTGGTTCAGATAGAAATAGTCTGGGCTCAGTCACTATGCTTATATGATTCTTTTACATTTAATATTCTACAGACTATTGAAAAAGGGGACAACATAATTACTTTGGGTAATTGAATAAGAATTTCAGGATATGAGCTCATTTTGGGGACAGGTCCTGTAGCAGACAAGATGACTGAGACAATATGAATCTCATCCTATCCCTTCATTATTTTGATTTCATTGGTTTGGTAGCAGCATTTTGAAAGCTTTTTGCTTCATTTGAAAGCTTTTTACTTGAAGAGTAAGAATAAATCTTTTCATAAATCACATGTTCATGCATTAATAATGGGGAGATCACAGCTAATATGCCATAGCTGACATGTGTATCATAATTATTGTATATCAGTGTATACCATGTGTTGATACTATAAACATTACATGCCCATACCATATAGATGATAAACAATCAATTTTGTGTGCATGCTACATGTAACAGATTAATCATGTACATATTACATAATAATCTCACACAAAACAGGGAACATAATGTATAGGTCACTGTATCATATATACATAAAATGGGGATCACCTGTACATTATGTGTTGAACACTTAACATTCTTATAATCATGTGTTGATCATGCATAGAGCAATGCTTATTGAATTTACATAAATCAATAATACATTCATTGAGCAGTTACTATGTGCCAGGAAATCACATGCATGTCACATGTTGCTTCTATGTATAACACATATGATCATATTCTGACCATACATAAACCATTTATTTATTACAGGTATATAAAATGATTTCAAATGCTGTGTATACATGTGACACATGTGATAACCATGTATCAATAGTGTGTGCACCATGTGTCAACCCAAATACTTGTCCCATGTATATCACATGTTGACCATGAATACACCATTGTAAATAATATATACCATGTATCCATCTCATGTGTTTATCATATGTGAAACAAGTATTGACAGCTTGTTAATCACATGAACATTAGCTGTTGATCGTGATATATTCCATGTTGGTTTCCTGTACATCACATGTTAGATATAAGTACATCACTTATTGATCTTCCCCCTCATTTTACAGATGAGGAAACTATGACACAGAAGTAATGGTCAAGATTGCACAGCTAGTAAGTGACAAAGCCCTCATTCAAAACCAGGTCTTCTGGTTCCAAATCAAGTCTTCTTTTCACTAAACTTCATCGATTTATTGTTATTGTAGAATTCCTTCCAATATTACTTAACTACCATATGCATTGACAAGTCATTAACTGCTTATCTCCTCAGATTAATCTAGGGATAATCCTAAGAGACTGAGATTTCTAGGATTGTTATTCATGAGCCCTCGCTGATAGACTCCTCACTGATTATCAGTCAACTGAGTTTTTAGAAAGGGTATTTACTAAGAAGATGTAGTAAGGACAGAAACATCCCCCTGATCCAAGGACACCCTCTCCTTTATCTACAAGGTCCCCAGGGGAAATGGACTCAAACTTAAGGAGCATATGCATACAAAGGGTAAAGTTATACCTCCTAGTTACTGGAAAACCTTTTTTTCTCTTGTGAAATCCTCATGAATTTCCTCTTGCATGTGTGTAGGGTTCACATAACCTGAGGGCAGCTAGATGGCATAATGGATAGAGTGCTGGCCCTGGAGTCTGGAGGACCTGAGTTAAAATCTGGCCTCAAACACTTCCTAACTGTGTGACCTTGGACAAATCATTTACCCCTGTTTACTTCAGTTTCCTCATCTGTAAAATGAAATGGAGAAGGAAATGGCAAACCACATCAGTATCTTTGCCAAGAAGATCTCAAATGGGGTCATGAAAAGTCAAAGATGACTGAAATGACTGAATCACAATAAAAGGACTTGCTAAGATACTCGTTTTTTGATGTAGCATGTGGCAGATTGTTTCCTGAAATGCTGGGGAATCATATCCCATTACTATCATCTGATGAGAAAGAAGTTCAATAGTCATCTATAGCCTTCAGGCCAAGCCTGGAAGGGCCAGAAGATGGTAGGATACCTTGCCCATGTCCAGTGATTGGTCACTTCTCTCAGTTCAGGGCAAGAGCAGAGAAGAAATAGTCCATAGCCCAAGCCCAATTCAAATGAGAAATAGTGGAAAAGAATGTTAAGTGTGAGAGATACCAGGAAGATCTCAAAAAGCTAAAGTTAGTTCAAAAAACCTATTGGGGAGAGGCTGAGTGTAGTCAAAGAGTCAAAGGCAAACCCAGTCCCAAACCAGGACTTGCAGAAGAGGATATCTGCTTATTTATTAAGTACTTTTTTTCCTTTTCTGACTCATCTTCCACACAGTTGCCAAAATAATTTTCCTAAAGCACAAATTTTACCATGTCAGTGCCCTGCACAAAAATCTCTAGTGTCACTCTATTGCCTGTGATGCAAATGAAATACAAACTTCTTAGAGGACATAATGGGGTCTATAAATTAAAAGTCAATCATCTTGACTTTGATTGCAGGTAAATTTCTAGAAACTTTTATTAACAGGATATTTAGTGGACATCTAGAAAAGAAGTGATATTCATAAAGATCCTGAATAGTTTATCAAGAACAAGGTTGATGGGGCTAACCTTATTCCTTTAAAAAAATATTCTCCTTTTTTTTTTTGGATTAAAATTCTAGCTTTTATTTTTTTCCAACTTTTATTTTTTTAATTAATTTGTTTCCTTTTAGTTTACAGGATTCAATTCCACAATTTCTTGAGTTTCACATTTTGTCCCCCTCTCTCCCCTCCCCCCCCATGGCGGCATATAGTCAAGTATAGGATCTATAAATACTTTCACATTATACATTAGTCAGGTTATAAAGATGGATTGTACCAGCTGGAATGAAAAATGGTAAAGAGGACATAAAACCAAATAAGAGAAGGAAAAGGATCAGGTATTTTGCTTCCACCTGGATATAAACTCAGTTCTTTCTAGTTCTTTCTCTGGATGCACATATTTCTCTCCATCATGAGTCTTTTGGGATTGACTTATATCACTGCATTGCTGAGAGGAGTCCAGTCTATCAAAGTTGGTCATCACACACACGTTGTGTCTGTAATTGTGAAAATATTCTCCTTTTAATTATGAAATTAACAATTATTTAACAAATTTTTCAACAAGCAAAAAAAAAGGAGGATCATAAAAGAAATTAAACTTCTACATATACAGTTTATTGATTTTAATAACCATATTAAATTTACAAGGTAATAACAAAATTATTCTATTTGGCACCCCTTCTGCATTTAATTTTTTCCAAAATACAATTGGATTGATTTTGTTTTTATATCTTCCAGATTTCCCATAACATTACATTTCTTCCTCCCAGAGGGTACTCCTCCATATCAAATGATATAATACATTGTGTCCCCAAAGTCTTGGTGTGGTTTTAAGCTTTTGGGATATCATATAGATGAAAAGAACTTTCTAAATCTTAAAACTTCATTTAAATGTTAGCTATTATTACAACAAAGAATTTAAGAAAGAAGAAAAAATAGATTAGCAAAACTAAAAAAACACATTGAAAAAGTCTGAAATTATCCTCAGTGGAAGATACAAAAAGTCCCTCACTTCTACAAAAGAAGCAGGGTGGCTAGGTAGTATAATGAATAGAGTACTGGACCTGGAGCCAGGAAAACCAAGAACAAATCCAGTCCCAGACACTTCCTTACTGTGTGACCCTGAACATGTCACTTAACCCTTATTTGCCTCATGGATCACTACCTTCTTGTGCTGCTAGTCAGCACTAGCTGATAAAGGTGTTCTACTGGAGAAGGAAATGGTAAATCACTCCAGTATCTTTGCCAACCCCTACCACCAAAATCCAAGCCATGGAGAGCTGGTCCATGGAGTCACAAAGAGCTGGACACAACTAAACAACAACAACTGCAAAGAAGGGAAGGATGTGTAATCTTATATCTCTTCTGTGGAGTCCAGCTTGCTTTTCATAATTTCATAGCATTCAGTTGCAATTGTTTTGTTGTTCTTTCCACTCACATTGTAGTTGTTGAATCTATTGTGTTCTTGGTTCTACTTTTTTTTCCTTTGAATTGATTCTCATGTTATCCTGTGTTTCTTTATATTCACAATAGTCACCGTTTCTTACAGCACAGCAGTTTTCCACAACTTATTTAGCTAATTCCCCAATAGATGAGCATCTACTTTCTTTCCAGTTCTTGCTACCACAAAGAGTATTTCTAGAAATATTTTGGTGTATTAAAAATATCATTGACCTCCTTGGGGTAAATGTCTAGCAGTATAATCTTTGGGTCAAAGGTTTTGGACATTTTAATAATTTTCTTCACAATTACAAATGACTTTTCAGAATAGTTAGAACAATTGACAGCTCTACCAACAAAACATTAGCACACCTTTCTAAAAATCCACAACCCCTCTAACATTGACCATTCCCATCTCCAACATAGACTGTTTCCACCATTTGCTAATTTGCTAGGTGTCTTCATATCCTTTTATTACATGTTTATTAGACTGGTACATTAAAGGAATGCCAGTGACATAGTTTGCCTTGATTGTAATTTAGCAAAGTATTTGACCAAATCTCTCATGATATTGTTATAGAAAAATTGAAATGTTGAGAATACAGGTCTAGATGATAATTTATTTAGGCAGATTTGGGAATGTTTGAATGACAGGAACCAACGAGTAGTTACTAATGGGTCAATGTCAACTTTTCCAGTGCAGTGCCCCAGGGATCTGACCTTGACCTTGAATACATAATTTAGATAAAAGCGTGCTTGGCATACTTGGCAAATTTGCAGATGACAAAAAGCTGGGGAGAGTAGGGAGTGACATTTTTTGAGTGTGTTGACTGCAGATTATAGTGAATCTGCATAGAGTGGATAACAGAATCAGGATTCAAACAATAACTTGACAGGCTTTAAGGTTAGGCTAGTTCTAATAATATAAAATTTAACAGGAATAATAGGAATGAACTTAAATTTTAAAAAGCAACTTCACAAGTGCCAGATAGGAGAGGAGTGGCTATATGCCACTTCTGGGGAAAAAAATCTGGGAATTTTTATGGATTACATAAAGAATCAATGGGCATACCACAATAATGGCTAATCCTAATTCTATCTCGGGTTGCACTGAGAGGCAGAGCATCCAGTCCTAGAGAAGTGATAGTCTTGCTGTACTCTGCTGAGATTAGACCCCATCTCAATATTTTGTCCAGTTATGGATGTCATATTCAGGGTGGTAGAGTGGGAAACTAAGTGGGAGAGGAATCAGAAAAACTGGGTAACAACTGTATTATTGACCTATTGAGTTGTTGTTATTCAGTCATTTCAGTCGTGTTCAATTCTTTGTGACCCCATTTGGGGTTTTCTTGCTAAAGACACTGGATTAATTTGCCACTTTTTTCTCCAGCTCATTTTATAGATGAGTAAACTGAGGCCAACAAGGTTAAGAGACTTGCCCAGAATCACACAGCTAATAAATGTCTGAGGCTGGATTTGAACTCATGAAGGTGGGTCTTCCTGACACTCTAGCCTCTAAGCCACATTAGCTGCTCAAACCTATTGAATTACTCTGGGCAAATTCTTTCTTCTCCCTGGCCTTCAGGGTCCTCTTCCATCAATTCAGAAGACTGAATGAGGGAGTCTTTAAGGTCCCTCTCAACCTTCTATGATTCTGTGGCACCTTTAACTCTATATAGTACTAGCCTTGTGAATAGAAAAGTAGGTAGCTATCTACATGGTATGATTTGATGAGGAATGAAAATGATATGTTCAAAGAGTTGTGAAAAAAAATGTCATTGGATCATAGATTTAGTGCTTGAAGCCTCAGAGGTCACCTAGTCCAATCCCCTTTCTCTATCAAACTACCAAAATTTTGCCATTAGACATTCATGACAGGGTCTTAAAAGCTTCTGGGTCACTTATTAAATGCTTATTAAAATGAAGAT
The DNA here is from genome assembly GCF_028583685.1 of Petaurus breviceps papuanus. Lineage (NCBI taxonomy): Eukaryota > Metazoa > Chordata > Mammalia > Diprotodontia > Petauridae > Petaurus > Petaurus breviceps. The sequence continues at coordinate 306,292 of NW_027187200.1, forward strand.
ATAGTCGGCCCACTTATCAAATTTCAGAAGTCAAAAATTTGTAAGGATTAAACAAAATCTTGGTTAGCAGAATCAGAATCCAAACAAATTTCAGCAAGTTTGAATGGTGGGTTGACTAAAAAGATAAAATTTAATATAGAGAGTTAGGTAGCACCATTGATAGAGCACTGATCTGAATTGGGAAAACTTGAGTTCAATTTTTTTCCTCAAACACTTAGGAGGTGTTTTACCATTAGCAAGTCATTTACCTCTTTGAGCCTCAGTTTCTTCATCTATTAAACAGAGGTAACAATAGTATCAACCTTGCAAGGTGGTTGAGAGGATCAAATAAGATAATGTATGTATAGTGTTTTGCAAATTTTAGGTTACTATATAAATGCTACCTATTATGAATAGAGATAAATGAAAAATAAGTCACTTGTATTAAAAAAATTAGAGATAAATGAAAAATAATTCATTTGTATTAAAAAAATCATAGGCATTATTAGATCTAAAAAAGAAAAAAATAGGGGATTTTAATAGATTGTAAATTCAAGTCATCTGTGTGACACAATAGCCAAAAAAGAGAGTTATTATCAGTACTTCAATAAACATTTCTTAAGAACCTACTATGTGCCAGTCACTATGCTAAGCTATTGTGATTTTTAGTCTCTCTTAAGGATTCTGAATCAGGGAGCTAATAGTTTTGTTATACACTGCCCTGGTGAGACCACATCTGAAGCTATATGTTTGGTTTTGAAAACCATATTTTAGGAAAGACACGGTGAACTTAGAAGATCTAGAAAACTGTGATCAATATGGTGAGGAAACTAGAAAAGATGTCACAAAATAATTAGTAAAAGAATTGTTTTAATAAAAGAAAAAAAATAAAGTTTAACTTGCAAAAGAGATTTAAAGGAGACTTGGTAGGTGTCTTTAAGTATTCAAAGAATTATGTGGAAAAGAATATTTCTGGAAGTGAATTGAAGATAGATTAGACATATGACTCCAGAATATAGAATTAGAACCAATGGATATGAATTGAAGAGAGGCAGACTCCTGACTCTCTAGGCTTTCTGAAGATCCCTCCCCCCCTCAGTTCTTTTCTTGATTAGCCTTTTCTTCTTGGAGCCTCCATTTTAAGGAATTCCCTGCCCTGACTCTCTGATCTTTCTCCAGCATGCACCCCTTTTTCAATTTCATTTTATATGTTGCCTTTATTAGAATACAAGTTCTTTGAGGTCAGTGACTGACTTTCTTTTTGCTTCCATTTGTATACCCAGAGCTTAGCATAGTTTCTGGTATGTAATAATAAGTGCTTAAGAAATACTTATTTACTGAATATTAAGGGGAAAAAAGGCTTCCTTACTATTAGAGTTGTCCAAAAGAGCAATGAGGTACTTCAGGAGATGACAGGCTCATCATCACTGGGGGTTTTCAAACAGATTTTGGATGACTTTTTATCATGCTCATTGAGGTATGGGTTAGACTAGATCTGATCTTCTTACCCTGGGGTACATTGATTTCAGGGGTGTCTATTAATCTGGATAAGGAAAATATATCTATTTTCACCACCTTCTAGAAACTAAAATTAGTAATTCCTTCCATTATTATTTTTAAAAACCAAGTTATCTTTAGCCTTCACCAGACTGCCAAAGGGAACCAGGATACCTAAAAGGTTGAGATTTCTAGAATATAAGGCCCTTGAAATCCATTACATCTTTAAAATTCTGCTTAATACTCTTGTGAAGAGTAATGCCTGAAGGATTCGTAGCTTTGCAAGATTAGTTATGAAGCAGTTGAAAGCAAGACCTTATGGAAATGGAAGGTAGGATTAGTACTGGCTGGTCAGGTTTTATAAGGGGAGAGAGGAATATAGGAAGGGGTTAGGATGGTGCCAGATATAAACTTTCCAATTCTTCTGAGGGATGGCCCTATCTATAGATCCCTCTAAGAAAGGTCAAGTTAGTTAGGGCTCATGGCCTTAAAGACAACCTAAAGAGTTTAGGGAAAAAATGCCATTCCCAGAGTACTTGCCTCTGGAGAATGTCAAATCACACATTCCGTTAGTGACCTTGCTTTTTGGCACCCTTCCAGTGTTATAAACAATAGAAAGAAACCCTGGAAGTGCAGGTATTACAATTTAATGGAAGAAAAAAAAACCTTTCTTTGAGTTAGAAGACTTAAATTCTAGTACTGGCACAGCTATTAACTCACTGCATGACTTTGGGCAAGTCACGTCCCTTTCAAAGTACCACATCTAACTGTGTGTGACTCAGGCCGCACCCATAGTCCTCAATCTTTCTGATGGGAGGAGGAAAATGCGTTTCCATTACCTGTTCTAGGGGACTAAGATTGATCATGGTTGTTCACTTGAATTCATCTGCCTTTTAGTGTTATTTTAACTTATGTTATTGTGATCATTGTCTATAATTTCACATCTGTAGTAATGAGTAGATCAAGAATCACTCTGCCTATGTCTCAGGAAGAGGCGAAATAAGACCAAAGCTTGGAACAGAGAAACCCTCTCTTTAAACTGGGTTTTCTTAACCTTTTTGTATCACAGATACCTTGGTCATCTGGTGAAGCCTATCAATCCCCTCTCCAAATGTTTTTTTTAAAAATCATAATGGAAAGAAATGCCAAATTTCAGGTAGAGGTTAGTGAAAATTAAGATGTAATTTTTCCCATCCAAGTTCATGTACCCCTTGAAATCCTAGATTAAGAATCCTTGCTCTAAACACAATGGTTCCACAGCTGTGGAAACTCACAGGACTTAAATAGGGCTGTCATTAGCAGGGAGATTGTGGGGCTACAGAACACCCACTCTGAATATTCTGTTATCCTATGCCATCTCTCTGCTTAATTAAAGTCTTTTAATGACACAGTCTGTATATATATTTCCTTTTCTACTAAGATGAACCTCCCCATATGACAATTATCACAATGTTGTGAAAACTATCCACAGTTGGCTCTTACTAGTTTTCCATTTCCAATTGAAAAATGAAAATGTTTCTGGGGAAAATGCAAATGGATCAGGCTCGTCAACCACATTTCATGCCAGGCAGGCATTTTGCAAAGAAAAAGAAATCAAACATTGATTGGAAAAAAGAGATTTCATTAACATCAGTACTTGGGAGTTGGCTTTTGCTGCTGGCTCCCACACTGACTGGGTAACCCTGGATCACTACTCCCAAGTTTTTCTTCCTCTAAAGGGAATTAGTTAATTCCTTCCCTGATCAGGCCTAAGTTTCTTTCTCTGTCAAATGAAGGGGTGGGACTACATTAGGAGTTCTTAATTTGGAGACTGGGGATAGATTTGGAGGGGGGGGGTGAATGCAGATGGCAAAAATATCTTTATTTCAACATAATTGATATTCTTTGTGATCTCATGTACTTTATTCTATGCACTGAAAAATGTTATTCTGAGTAGGGTTTTATAGGCTTCACCAGACTGTCAAGAGACTCCATGACACAAAAAATTTTGAGATTCCCTGGACTGAATGAAGTTTAAGTCCCTTCTAATGCTAGTGTTCCATGTTCTATGTATAAAGAATCCTTGAAGATTTGAGATAACTATATTTTAAAATTCCTTCCATCGATGACATCCTTTTTCTAATGTCCCTTTTGACTCTGATATAACCTCTCTAGCTATTATATTCTATAAACATCCAAGGTTAAGATTCTGTATTCTCTACTTTTTAGCTCTGACATTCCAGGATTCCATGAACATCACTAAAGTAAAACTTCCCATGAGGCTCTTGATGAAAATCATGATATTTTAGAGGTTCCAAAGAGTACCCATCTCAACCATGCAGGCCCACATGCCACGGACAGCAAAACATCTACAAAAAAGGAATGCAATAATTTTCATGAATTCACCAGGGAGAAACAGCAGGAATAGTATGAGATAGTAAAAGGAGTTTAAATAGGAACATCTGACTTCTACTCCTCATTCTACAACTGATTTGCTGGTGACCTTGTTGGACAAATCACATCACTTGCCTGTTTTCTCATCTATTAAATGAGAGGGTTGAAATGGACAGTCTCTGAGACTTCTCCAGTTCTAATATTTTTGCAAATTCTTTGTCTCAACTTCATTCATATTTAAGATTTTGTGTTCAGAGACCCAAATATTGAGGAGACTGGGATCTCAATCTCTTTGCAGAATCTTACAGCTAGAAGAGATCAGGGAGACCATCTGGCCTAATCCATACTTAAAAAAGAATTCCCCTCTATAATAGCTCTAACATTCGATTATTTAACCTTTTCTTGAATACTGATAATGAAGAAGAATCTTCTGAGGCAGCCGATTCCACTTATGGATATCTTTAATTGTTAGGGATTTTTTTTCCCTTAAAGCCTACATTTGTCTCTCTGTGACTTTTACCCATGTTTATCCTCTGGTGCTGAGCAAAACAAGCTAAGTCCTTCTTTCAAATGATAGTTTTTCAGGTAATTAAAACTAGTTTAGTACATGTCTTCTTCCGATGGTACATGGGTCTCCTCATAAGCCACAGATAGCTGGCCTAGAAAGTGATAAATCAGGCATGGTCTTCACTTTCTCTGGTGGGATTAGGGAGAGGGGAGAGGTATTGCTGCTGGTTTCATTTCCAAAATTGGGAGCAGGCAAGAAAGATCAGAGTCCTCAGAATCTCGATTAGAAGGGTCATTGTCAGAGTTCATCTAGTCCTGTGATGTGACACTCAAATAGAAATGGGCAGGGGGGCATGTATTGATTCAGTTTTAAAATGTAATATTCTTTATGTTTTTATCACGTTTTATTAAGTTGTTAAATATTTACTAATTATAAAAATTTACCAATTTAATCTGGTTTGGACATTGCTTGGCATGTCTGATCTATTCCAAACTGTATCTGAACTAAAATCCCTTTGCTTTTTCCTCAAGTCTCCTCTTTTCTAGTTTAAATAGCTCAAATTCTTTCTACTGATCCTTCTATGGCATGGTCTTCATTTCCCTCACTATCCTCATTGTCCTTCTTTGGACACTCTCCAGTCTATATCCTTCCCAAAATGTGGCATCCAGAACTGATCATTCAGGTATAGCTCCCCTTCCAGGGTATCCAAAGAAAGAACAATATCTGCCAACCTGGTATTCCAGCTTTGGGTATCAAGATGATGTACCCAATCTCAAACATTGCAACTTCCAGGGAAATTGCACCTTTCTAATTTTGAATTTTGGAGCCTTCATGGAAGTCTTTTTACATTTCTACCATATCTAGGCAGCTAGATGGGGCAGTGGATAGACCACTAGACCTGGAGAAAGAAAGAACTAAGTTCAAATTTGGCCTCAGACATTTATCAGCTGTGGAAACCTAGGCAAGTCATTTATTTATCTATCCATTCATTCATTCATTCGTTCATTCATTTGTTTGTTCATTCATTCACTTATTTATTTGTTTATTTATTTATTTATTTTAAGCAATTGGGGTTAAGTAACTTACTCAAGGTTACACGGCCAGTTTTTTTGTGCATGGGTATTAAGTATCTGAGGCCGGAACCAATCCTGGGTCTCCCAACTCCGGGGCCTGCACTCTTACTCAGTGCGCCACCTGGCCACCCCTGGGGAAGTTATTTAACCTGTTTGCCTGAGTTTCCTAATCTGTAAAATGGGGATCATAATAACACCTTACATCCCAGGATTTCTGGGAGAATCAAATGAGATATTTGTAAAGCGCTGTTATGGGAATGAGAATCTAAGATCTTTGTTGCCCTTAGACCCTTTGATAGGCTTAAGTGACTCTGAGAACCTTCCCAGATTTGAAAATATACTCTGCCCCCTAATAGACTGAATGTGGTCACATGGAGCCTGTAGCAGGAGGCTTGTTTTTTAGGAATGACCACACCTTGTTGCTTTGTGATTGGGCAGTGAGTCAAGAGGGTTGTGACATTCTCTGAGCCAGGAGAAGTCTATATATACCCTGATGTGAGATTATTATTTTTTTTTGGGGGGGGGTCTCATTTTGAGAAGAGTTGTGTGATTTGACCAGACGAGACTCTGGGCAGCTGCTGAGCTCCCCAGCTTTGAAAACCCAAATGTTGATGCTTCCCTCTCTGGTAACTGACTAGGTATGTATGTAATGGTCAGACAGCTGGAAGCCTGTCTGCTCATCTGTTTCTCTGTCTGCTTGTAAATTCTGCTTGTAATTTGTTTATATTCTCTGAAGTTCAGGGTGCTGACCTTTTCCCCCTGAGCTAGGTAAATAACGTGTTTGATTAAAGCAAGATTGTTAATCCATTTTGAGTTGTTTTCCTTTAGAAAAGCAGATCTAAGAACCTGTGTTGGCAGCCACCCTGGGTATGCTAGGGTGCTTGCTGCTACAAGTGCTTAGCACTTAGTAGGCAGTTAATGAATGCTTGTTGACTTCTACTTTCTACCATCTTTGCTCATCTGGTTAACTCTTATTTTTCCCCATTTTTCAAGTGCTTTATTAACTTCTGATTTACATCATTCACTCCCACCAGATTTTGAGTTACAATTTTTTTCCCTGTTTTTCCCCTACCCACTGCCCCAAAATAGCAGTCCCACAGGATATCCCCTCCTCCAATCTGCTCTCTTCCATACCCCTTTCGACTTTTCCAGTAGGGCATGGTGGATCTCTATGCCCCAGTGCCTGTATATCTTATTTCCCAATTACATGTAAAATAGTATCAACACACATTTGATTTTAAAACTTTGAATTAAAGATTCATTCTCTTCCTCCCTTGTCACCCTCCCTTACTGGGAAGATAAGCATTTGAGTATAGGTTGTACATGTGTAGGTAATGCACAACAATAACATAGTAGATATATTGTAAAAGACTGACTATATTTTGCTCCCTCCTATCCCACCTCCCACTTGTTCTATTCTCTACTTTGATCCCTTCCCTTTTTGAAAGTGGATGCTTCCAACTTCCCTCCCCCTAGCCTGCCCTCCCTTCCATCATCCCCGCTCTGATCCCCTTCCCCCACACTCTCCTGTAGGGTGAGATACCCTATTTAGTGTGTATTTCATTCCCTCCCCAAGCCAAATTCAATGAGAATAAGGTTGACCCATTCGCTTTTGCCTTCCTATTCTTCCCCTTCATTGTAACCATTTTCCCTTGCCTCTTCTTTTTTTTAAATTAATTCTTTAATTTATTAATTTGTTTGTTTCCTTTTAGTTTACAGGATTCAATTCCACAATTCCTTGAATTTCACATTTTGTTCCCCTCCCTCGCCTCCCCCCCCCCCATGGCGGCTTATAGTCAAGTATAGGATCTGTAAATACTTTCACATTATACAATGGTCAGGTTATAAGGATGGATTGTACCAGCTGGAATGAAAAATGGTAAAGAGGACATAAAATCAAATAAGAGAACGAAAAAGATCAGGTATTTTGCTTCCACCTGGATATAAATTTAGTTCTTTCTAGTTCTTTCTCTGGATGCACGTTTTTCTCTCCATCATGCGTCTTTTGGGATTGACTTATATCCCTGCCTTGTTGAGAAGAGTCCAGTCTATCAAAGTTGGTCATCACACATACATTGTGTCTGTAATTGTGTACAAATTTCTCCTGGTTCTACTCTTCTCACTCAGCATCAGTTCTTTTAAGCCTCTCCAGGTAAATATGAAGATTGCCTGCTCCTCGTTTCTTATAGCGCAATAGGATTCCATAACATGCATATACCACAACTTGTTCAGCCATTCCCCAATTGATGGGCACCCCCTTAATTTCCAATTCTTTGCCACAACAAAAAGAGCTGCTATAAACATTTTTGTACATATGGGTCTTTCTCCCATTTCTATGATCTCTTTGGGATATAACCCTAGGAGTGGTATTGCTGGATCAAAGGGTATGAAAGAATTTATAGCCCTTTGGGCATAATTCCAGATTGCTCTCCAGAAAGGCTGGATCAGTTCACAACTCCACCAACAATGCATTAGTGTTCCAGTTTGCCCACATCCTCTCCAGCATTTGTCATTTTCCTGTTTTGTCATCTTAGCCAATCTGACTGGTGAGATGTGGTACCTCAGAGTTGTTTTGATTTGCATTTCTCTAAACAATAGTGAATTAGAGCATTTCTTCATGTGCTTATAGATAGCTTTAATTTCTTTCTCTGAAAACTGCCTGTTCATATCCTTTGACCATTTATCAATTGGGGAATGACTTGTATTCTTATAAATTTGACTCAATTCTCTGTATATGTTAGAGATGAGTCCTTTGTCAGAGACATAGGTTGTAAAGATTCTTTCCCAATTTCCCACCTACACCACTTGGTGCATATATGTTAAGTAGTGATATTGCTTTATTCTCGATGGTGCCTTTTAACAGGATATAGTTTCCTTCCTTATCTCTTTTAATTAGGTCAATTTTTGCATTTGCTTTATCTGAGATAAGGATTGCTACCCCTGCTTTTTTTACTTTAGCTGAGGCATGATATATTTTACTCCAACTTTTTACCTTTACCTTGTGTGTATCCCTCTGTTTAAGATGTGTTTCTTGTAAACAGCATATTGTAGGATTATGATTTCTAATCCATTCTGCTATCTGTCTCCGTTTTATAGGAGAGTTCATTCCATTCACATTTACAGTTATGATTGTTATCTGTTTCTTTCCCCTCATCTTATTCCTGCCCCTGTTAATGTTCATATTTTCCCTCCCTTCCCCCCCTTAATAGTTTTCCTTTTGACCACCGCCTCCCTCAGTGTTCCCTTTTTGGCCCCCCTCCCTTTTCCTCCCCTTTTCCCCTTACTAATTCCCTCCCTACAAACCACTCCCACCCCCCCCTTTGTAACCCTTTCCCCCTCCTACTGCCTGTAGGATATTGTTATACTTAATGAAGCATGCTATTTTTTTCTTCACATCAAGAATGACAGGAACAGATCTCATGCGAAGCTCCTCTCCCTCCCCTCTTTCCCTCTAAAATGATTCTTTTTGTGTTCCTTCTCTATAGCGTCCTATGCTTAACTGGTTGTTAATCCCTTCTTGTACCAGAACCAATGAGGGAAAAGCTCATATGCTTCCCAACACCCTCCCATTTTTTCCTCTGCTATACAATTTTTATGCCTCTATGAGTGGCATAATTTACCCTTTTCCACTTCACCCCCATCCCTTTGTAGCCCTTAACAAGATTGTTTAAAAATCGTCATTTTGTGTATTTTATACTCATACCCTGTACTTGTCTCTTACCAGTTTGCTCTTATCAAATAGCAGGGTGTGTGTGTGTGTGTTCTCCTTGTTTACCTTTCTAAGTCACTGTTGCTTCTCGTAATTGGAGGTTGAATTTTCCATTGAGTTCTGGCTTTTTTATCAAGAAGGTCTGGAAATCTGTTATATCATTGAATGACCATCTCTTTGCCTGGAAGAATATGCTCAGTCTCACTGGGTATGTGATCCTTGGTTGTAATCCGAGCTCTTTTGTCTTCCTGAAAATTGTATTCCACTGCCTCTGATCTTTCAGTGTAGAGGCTGACAAATCCTGTGCAATCCTCACTGTGGACCCTCGATATTTGAATTGTTTCTTTCTGGCTGCTTGAAGTATTTTCTCTTTTATCTGGTAGTTCTGGAGTTTGGCCACAACATTTCGAGGATTTTTCAGTTTGGGATCTCTTACAGCAGGTGTCCGGTGGATTCTCTCGATTTCTATTTCCCCCTCAGGTTCTAGTATCTCAGGGCAGTTTTCCTTAACGAGCTCTTGGAGAATGTTGTCCAGGCTCATTTTTTCATCATAACTTTCTGGTAGGCCTATGATTCTCAGATTATCTCTCCTGGATCTGTTTTCCAGGTCAGTTATTTTTTCTTTGAGGTATTTTACCTCTTTTTCTAATTTTTCATTTTTGTTGTTTTGCTTGGCTAATTCTTGGTTCCTCGTAGAGTTATTTGTTTCTATTTGTTTAATTCTGATTTTTAGCAAATCATTTTCCTTGGTTAATTTTTGAAGCTCCTTTTCCATATCATACACTTTTCTTTTTAGAGAGATGTTTTCCTCATTATAATTTTTTTTTCGAATTCTGCTATTTTCGTTTTGAGAGAATTATTCATTTTGTCTTCTATCTCTCTCATTTTGCTTTCAAAGTTCCTTTTGATCTCATCTAGGAGAGCCTTCTGTGCTTGGGATCCATTCCCTGTTGAAGTTTCAGCTGTGGGTGTGGAGTCCACATTGTCTCCCTCTGAGGTTGGTTCCTCCCTCTGAGGATAGTAGGACTCTAGAGTCTTTGTCTTTGTAGTCTGCTTTCTACCCATTTTGAGGCAGGGTCCTAACCATGCCCTTCCTCTAGGATCCCAAGCCTTTACTGTAGAGGGTTTTGCCCTAGGTAATAGTTACTATATTTTCAGGGTCAGAGGGGGGTTTGGAGCAAGTGGGGCTCACTCTGTCATCCTCGTCTTTGAAGGTCCTGAAAGGGGCTTTTTTAAAAAAAGATTTCTGGGCTATGAAGTGGTAGCCCCAGGAGTGTTTGCTGTCCAGTACAGGGGCCCCTGTATTTGCTTCTTATCTTGCTCTTTCCAGTCCCAGCCCTTTGGTGATAGGCCTGGTAGCGGCCCTTGTGGTTGGTGGGAAGACTTGCCCTCCTAGTTGATCAGGCCCCTTCCCGGCCTGCGTCCGCCGCGCCGCTGCGCCTTCGCAGCCTGCATCCGGCATGCCACCGCGCCTTCCCAGCCTGCGTCTGCTGCGCTGCCGCCGCGCCTTCCCCTTGCCTCTTCTTTATGAGATAGTTTACCCCATTCTGTCTCTCCCCATCTCTTCTCATTATATTCCTCTATCCCCTCTTAATTTCACCTTTTAAGTATCATCCCTTCCTGTTAAATTGGTCCTGTGCCCTCTATGTGTACCTGTAAACATATATACACACATTTACATATGCATTCATATGCCCATATACCCTCATATATATATATATATATATATATATATATATATATTTCTATTCCCTTCAACTATTTTTACACTGACAAAAGTTTCATCTCTTACACTTATTGTTTTCCCATGTAGGAATGTTAATAGCTCAATTTTGTTAAGTTCTTTATGATTTCTTTTCCCTGTTTACCTTCTCATGCTTCTCTTGCTTCTTGTATCTGAATGTCAAATTTTCTATTCAACTCTGGTTTTTTTCATCAAGAATGCTTGAAAGACCTCTTTCCACTGAATGACCATATTTTCCTCTGAAACATGATACTCAATTTTGCTGGGTAGGTGATTCTTGGTTTTAATCCCAGCTCCTTTGACCTCCAGAATATCATATTCCAAGCCCTTCGATCCCTCAATGTAGAAGCTGCCAGATCCTAGGTTATCCAGATTGTGTTTCCACTATATTCAAATTGTTTCTTCCTGGTTGCTTGTAATATTCTCTCCTTAATCTGGGAATTCCAGAACCTGGCGATAATATTCCTAGGAGTTTTCTTTTTGGGATCTTTTTCAGGAGGTGATTGGTGGATTCTTTCAACCTCTATTTTACCCTCTGGTTCTAAAACATCAAGGCAGTTTTCTTTGAGAACTTCCTGGAGGATGATTTCTAGGTTCTTACTTTTATCATGGCTTTCAGGTAGTCCAATAATTTTTAAATGATCTCTCCTGGATCTATTTTCCAGGTCAGTGGTTTTTCCCATGAGATATTTCACATTGCCTTCTATTCTTTCATTTGTTTGGATCTGTTTAACAGCATCTTGATTTCTCATAAAGTCATTAGCTTCCATTTGCTCCAATCTAATGCTGAAGCAATGATTCTCCTTATTGAGCTTTTGAGATTCTTTTTCCATCTGGCAAATTTGGCTTTTTAAGGCATTCTTCTCTTCATTGCCTTTTTGAGCCTCTTTTGCCATTTGAGTTAGTCTGTTTTTTAAGGTGTTATTTTCCTCAGTCAGGCTGTTGACTCTCATTTCATAATTTTTTTGCATGGTTCACATTTCTTTTGCCAATGTTTCCTCCACTTCTCTTATCTGCTTCTTAAGGTCCTCTATGGCCTGTAACCAGCTCACATTTTCCTTTGAAGCTTTTGGTACAGGAGTTCTGACTTCACTGTCTTCCTCCTGTTCCATGCTTTGCTCCTTTTTGTCCCCAAAATAGGAGTCTAATGTTGGAATCTTCTGTCTGCTTCATTTCCTTTGCCTGGTCATGTCGTCCCTCAGTCACTGGACCCCTGGGTTTTTTGTCACAGTAGGACTCTGCCACCAGACAGGGGAGCTTTCATCCCAAACACTGGGGTTTTCTCAGCTGCTGGAGGTATTACATGGGTGCCCTCTGTAAGGCCTCCACACTCTCTGGCAAGCTGGACACACGCCCCAGAATCTCCACCCTAGACTGCAATCCAGATCCAAACAGGTTAAAGCGTAAGTAATTACTCCTCAGACTGGTTGCTTGGTCACACTACACTCTGCAGGCCAGGAGCTGAAGCTGCCACGTGGTGCTGGCTGGCTGTGTCAGGTCTCACCCTGGGGGCAAAAGCCGATGCACTCCCACTTACTGGGTTGCTGCTGGCCTGCCGGGCTGTCCTCAGTGGAAGGTGAGCTTCTCTGTGTCATTTTGTGGGTTCTGTAGCTCCAAAGTTTGTTCAGAGTCCCTTTTTACATGGATTGGGGAAGGTGGAAACTGGAGCCACTCGGAGGTCGTGCTTCTACTCCTCTGTTTAACTCTTTGATTCACTCCAGAGATGAAAGCCACTACATTCTGAGATGATATTTGCTGGACAGGAGTTACTTTATCTGTAGCTGAGACTGTCATGGCTGCAGCTACTTTCTATGAAACAGAATTTTCTCTCGGGTTATCTGTTATCTCTTTCATGGTTTTCTCAGGTTTTTGCAGGTCTGGCTCATAGCCATTCATAATATCTTTGGGAACCAGGTCAAAGCACTTCTTATAAATGACTTTATCCTTTGATTGCCATTGATTTGAATAAGTCTTACAGATGAGCTAGTCTAACCTTCTTATTTTACAGAGGACAAAACTGAGAACAAAGCAGGTTAAGTGATTTGCATAGTTATGAGTCGCAGAGACAGCTAAGTGGTGCAGTGGATAGAGTGATGGGCCTGGAGTCAAGAAAACTCATCATCTGCTGAGTGAAGAGAGCATAACCAGGAGAACTTTGTACACAATTACAAACACATCATATGTGTAAAGACTAACATTGATAGACAGCACTCCTCTCAGCAATACAAGGTTAGAAGACAACTACAAAAGAGTCATGATGGAAAGGGATGTTCACATCCAGAGAAAGAGCTACAGAGTCTGCAGATTGAAGCAAACTATTTGTTCTCTCTCATTAGTGTTTTTTTTTTGTTTTATCTCTTCTTTTTCATTGCTCAGCCTGTGGTCATAATCCTGTACAACATGGCTAACGTTCAACCTGAAGGTATTTGTAGAACATATATTTGATTACATGCTGCTATGGTGGGGAGGGGAAGGAGAGGAGGGGGAAGGGTAATGGTGTGTAATTTGAATTTGAAGACCCTTTTTTTGTATTGGCAAGTAAGCAGGTATTTAGCACTTAGTAACTAATCAAACCTCTATGAAAGAAACAGAAAGTATGAATCCCTGTTCCTGATGTGAAAGGAAGGGGTTGGCTGAAACAGGAAGTAGCTAATGTTGTGTGTATGTAAGGAAAAGCCCCAGAGAGGAAGGCTCAGAACTTCTTGAGATAAGCATCATGGAAGCAGGGCAGCTGCTACTTGTCTGAAGACTGAACTGAGAACTCAGAAGAGGATTCTTGTGGTGGCAGAGTCAAGAAGGAGAAAACTTATGCTTTTTCTTCTCAGAAACAGGAATTGTGAAGGACTTGAGGTGGACTGGACACTGTGAACTTCAATAAGGAATGGGAATTGGACAAAGAACTAGACAAGGAGCTGGACAAGGAACTGGGAGCTGCCTGCCTTTGAACCCAGGTGACAGTTGGAACTGGGACCATGGAAGAGGAACCATGTAAGCTGAGAGCCAGCCTCTAGTCAAGCTGAAAGAAGATTTTACTTGGATTGTGTGTACTGACTGAGAAGATTGTGATTTACTTGTGACCAAGGGGTGGATGGCCTGTGTATTTTCCACTACTCCTTAAGAGGGTATTGAGTGACTAATGACGGAGTAGTGACTGATGATTGAATAGTGGCTGATGACTGAATAGTGACTGATTTGTAACTTAGTGTGCCCTATGAGTGGAGAACTTTGACTAAATGATGGAGTTACTAAATGATTGTACTTTGTTGAAAACTATTGTGACCACTTTGGTGAAAATTATGTGGCCATTTTAGCAATGCCATTGTGAATGCTGTATTTTGATTTTCTATGAGAAGTTGTAACATTGTGAATGCTGTATCTTGATTTTCTGTGAATGTTTTCCTCTGTTTTGTTATTGAATAAATAGAGTATTCACTAAACTATGTAATCAGAACCTTGAAAGCTCACAGCAGCAGTTCTCTGGAAAGCTGTGTGTGCATGGCTTTACAGGGAGAAAATTAGAAACAAGAGATTATGGAACTGAATGTGGAACTAAAAGCTTAAAAAAAGATATCAATTTAAAAAAATAAAACTCATCATCCTGAGTTCAAATCTGACTTCAGATACTTACTAGGTATGTGACCCCGGACAAGTCACTTAACCCTATTTGCTTCAGTTTCCTCATCTATTGAATGAGGCGGAGAAGGAAAAGGTAAACTGATACTGTATCTTTGCTAAGAAAACCTCTAATGGGTTTATGAAGAGTGAGACATGACTGAAAAAATATCAGAATGACAACTTTTGACTGAATCCTATTATGTCTGCTATGCATCATAAAAGGTTTACATTCTCTGGAAACAGCCTGAGTTTGGTAACATGTAAAAGGCAATTTCGAGGGAAAGGCACTATTTAGGGAAAATCTTTTTTTTTCTTTTTCTATTAAGAACATTTTTCCTGAATAGCCCAATATTAGCCACAGCTGCCAAAGTGGCGGGAAGTAAACGCCCATTCTTAGGCTACATGATTACTATGTTTGGATTTCTTGTGATAGCAAAACACTGGACTCTGGAAAGGTCAAGTTGACCTTTTCCATCAACTAGGGGGCAGCTTTGGAATTGTCCCTTCTCTAGGTATTCATTGACAGGGGCAAGGGGAGGAGAAGCTTTGCTGTCTGCATTCTGCATCAATGGAAGAGGAAGTCATGAAGTCAGTAGATTCTGAGAGGCAACTAAAAAGAGAATGCTAGAGCTAGAAGAGACCTTAAATAGCATCTAATGTAGTTCAATTCTCCTATCCCCTCCTTATTTTACAGAAGAGGGAACTGATGACCAGAGGAGGGAATTGACTTGCTCAATGCCACTCAGATAGTGAGGAACAGAGTCAATATTTGAACATAGGTCTATGATCCAAATCCAGTAATTTTTCTTTTCCATTAAAAAAAGTTACAGAATGTTAGATTTTCAAGGGATCTAAATGGCCACTGAGTTCAACTTATACTTCCCCAAATTCACTCTACAACATGACTGGCAAGATATATTCCAGCCTCCACTTAAAGATTAATTTCTGAGTTGGGTTTCTTCAGAGACTTCAAAAACCACTCAAGCTAATTAGCTTGCTGGAAGTTCCAAGTTATGCAATATATCATAATCAAAGGGCCAGGCTGAGATTTGTTCTAGAAGTGATTGCAAGGACCAAAAAGACAAATGAGGATTCTGGGGCAGAGGCATTTTACTACAAACCATAGGATTCAACAACTCGTCTCTGGAGCTTTTGCTCTGTAAAAGAAAGGACTGGAACCAGTTTGGATGGGAATGTCCAAAATCCCAGCTTAGGTCTATGGCACTTCAGAGGAGGGGACAAGGCTCTCCTATATCTTCCTGTCTGGTTCCAGCAGGCTCTAGGCCATCAAGAAATACTGGGCTTGAGAAAAACACAAAGAGAAGATGTGAGAGCACGTTACTAAGACTAGCAACTCTGCAATGCCTGATACTAGATGGGAAGTTAGTGAAGACACATCTTGTTCTCCTTATTTGATTCCTCCTAACTGTCTTTGGCTCATTTTCTTTCACATTCTCTTCCTCTTTCTCCTTTCCTCTTCTTCCTTCTCTTCTCATTTTCTTCCTATGCTATTCTTCATTCTTTCCCTCTTCATTTTCCTCCTCATTCTCTTGATTCATCACTCTCCTCTTCATATCTTTCCCCTAATCTTAATCCTATTCTTTCTTCTCTCCTTCCTCACCTCATCCTTTCTCATTTTCATTTTCTTCCTCTTCTCCTTCTAAACAAGACCAGAAATTAAGTTGCTTCTTTCCTCATTGTTTGACAGAATTTAAGATCCCCTTCCTGGGCTCTCTTCTAATACTTTTGGATCATTGCTTATTTTCCACATCAACAGATGTTAACAGTGAAAGTACTATGTTATATGGAATTCCTTGAAAAAAAATTTTAATATGTTGGCCTTAAAAAAACTTGGAACCACTTTGTTGTTCAGTCATGTCCAACTTTTTGTGACCCAATTTGGGGTTTTCTTGGCAAAGATACTGACATGGTTTGCTATTTCCTTCTCCAGATCATTTTATAGATGAGGAAATTGAGGCAAACAGGGTTAGGTGGTTTTCCCAGGATCAAACAGCTAGTAAATGTAGGAGACTGGATTTTAACTCAGGTCTTTCTGACTCTGGGACCTGCATTCTGTCTATTGTATCACCTAGTTGCCCTGGGAGCCTCTGGTTTAAAGTAAATCAAGGCCATGATTCCAAATCACAAGTTGTTAAGAGAAAGGCCTGGAGAACAGGACCAAAGAGCATGAGTTACTAAATTGTATCCTAGGTGCATTGTTTCCTCAAGCCTGAGCAGAGCTTTTGAATTTCCCAGCATAGCATGACATACCTCCTATTCGGTGTTAGGGTCAAAGTTGTAATAACCATTCTTTGACCACTATGATGATGATAATGATGATGATGATGATGACAATGATGATGATGATGATGGCAAGAATGATTGACATTTTCAAGCATGTCCAGAATTGGAATAGACATGAGATTATGTTATTAATCTTGAGCAGGAATTCCAACTATGTTATCTAGGACAATTTAATGGCTTCTCACATTAAGGAGGACTCGCTATGTTCCCCTTCAGGAACCATTCTAATTGTTAAGAAGGTTTTCCTTATGTCAAAGTTAAATTTCTATCTCTTGCCATTTTCAATCAGGGCTCCTAGTCCTGCCCTCTCAGGACATGCAGAACAACTTTAATTCTTCTCCCACATGATGATAGCCCTACAGATCTTTGAGGGCAGTTGTCATGTCCATTTTTTCTTCTCCAGGCTGAGTATGTCCTTCAATCAATCTTCATATGACATGGATACATATCTTTTCATCATCCTGATTATCTCCCTCTGGTCTAATTTTACTCCTAAAAAAAGAGGGTTCTTAACTTTTTTTGTGTAATGAGAAAGGTAGGGAATAAGCACTTATATAAAGACTACTATGTGCCAGGCACTTTGCTAAGTGCATTTTACAAATATTTGATCCTCACAACAATCCTGCAAGATAGGTGCTATTATGATCTTCATTTTACATTTGGGGAAACTGAGGCAAACAGAAGTTAAGTGACTTGGTCAGGGTCATACAACTATAACTATCTGAGGCCAGATTTGAGCTCAGGTCTTCCTGACTCCAGTTCTAATGCTCTAACATTGCCCAACCTAGGGACTGCCATCTTCCTCATTTGGGACAACATCCTCCTATAGTGGGAAAAACTAGATACCATAAAATGTTTTTTAAGCTCTATAGGGTAAAAGAAGCAGATTAAAAAAGGGATAAGACCACTTCTTAGAGTAGATGGGATAATGATAACTGAGGACAGAGAGAAGGCAGAGTTACTTAATTCTTATTTTGCTTCTGTTTTCTCTGCCAAGGACATACCTAGATTCTAAAAAGGACAGAATAAATATAGCTAATAGGGAGTTGATAACCGCAATAAATAAGGGGATATTAAAAGAGCACCTGACTCATGATGGAAAATGCTATCCACATCAAAAGAAAGAACTGATGGAATCTGAACGCAGATTGAAGCATGCTATTTTCACCTTTTTTTGGTTCTTTTAGTGGTTTTTTTTCCTTTTGTTCTATTTCTTATTTCACAACATGACAAATGTGGAAATATGTTTTACATTATTGTACAAGTATAGCCTATATCAGATTGCTTGCCATTTGGGGGAAAGGGAAAGAGAGGGAGGAAGGGAGAAAAATTTGGAACTCAAAATCCTTCAAAAAATGAATGTTGAATATTGCCTTCACATATAATTGGAAAAAATAAAATACTATTAATTTTTTTAAAAGAGAGCATCTGACTGCCCTGTATGAATTCACATCAGCTGTCTCCAGTGTTCTACATTCTTAGGTACTAAAAGAACAGGAAGTTATGATTAATAAATCATTGTTGATAATTCTTGAAATGGGACAGGTATAACAAAAGTGGGAAAAGGAGCAAATATTGCTTCAATTTTCACCAAAAAGAGAACTGAGGCTTCAAACTACAGACTATAGACCAGTAAAATTGACTTCAATTCCTAGCAAAATTCTACTGAGTATTATTAAAAGGATTGGTAGTGAACATCTAAAAAGGGAAACAGTAATCAGAGAGTCAACATGTCTTTTTCTAGGACAAATTATACCACACTAATATTATTTCCTTTTTTTGACAGGGATAATAAACTAGATTAGAGAATATTGTAAATATAGTCACAAAATTGCAAAAATGACAGGATTTCTGAATTGGAAATTCTTAATGACCTTCTAACTTTACTCATATCAATAAAAAAGGGTAACTATTACAAGACACACAATATATGGTCAACTGGACTTTGCTTGAAGACCTCCAATGGGGATGTGGATTGTGGAGGACTTCACTACACCCTGGATGAAACCCATTTCACTTTTGGACAGCTCTAATTGATAGGAAGGTTTTCCTTATGGAAAGCTTAAACTTGAC
This sequence comes from Petaurus breviceps papuanus, assembly GCF_028583685.1. Taxonomy (NCBI): domain Eukaryota; kingdom Metazoa; phylum Chordata; class Mammalia; order Diprotodontia; family Petauridae; genus Petaurus; species Petaurus breviceps. The sequence continues at coordinate 325,167 of NW_027187200.1, forward strand.
CATTACTCCTCATTCTGTCCTCCAAATCCAAGCAGAACAGATTGAATCCTTCTTCCATCTGACCTAAGACTTTGAAGATGACTTCCATGTCCCTTCCCCCACTACCAATCTTCTCTTCTGCAGTACAAATATCCCCAGTTCCTTCAAACCATCCTCATTTGCCACAAACTCAAAGGCCCTTCACTATTTCAGCTTCTTTTAAATTAAGGAATACTCTTCCAAAGTCATATTCCAAGCTTAAGTCTCATCCCACAAAATCTCAGTGATAGATCAAATTTGCCTTCTTATATTAAGAGAATTAGTTCATCTTGCACATGTTTATCTTGCACTTCTGTTGAAACATTTGAGGCCACTACGAATTTCTTGAATTTTGTTTCCTGTCTGCTTCTGGGCTTTTCGACTCTTATTCATCCTACATCCTTTCTATGTTCTCTGACATGGTGGATTTATGTAGGCAAATTTCTACTTTCCCCATCTCTTTCAGTTTAAAGCTTTTTTGAGTAGATTTTCAAGGTAACAGAAAAATATCTTCTTCCTAACCCTTGTTAGGCACTTTATCCCTGTGTATTGCTTTAAATCCCTACCATTCCTGTATTTTAAGTTGTGACCCAGGAAATCAAATCTCATTCTCACTGTCTTCTTAACTAGCTATTCACTTCCCAAATTTGCCTTTCTTTTCAAAAGCCCTTGACTTCCTTTGGGAGTAGTGATGACATCTACTGTGCCCTTGGGGTTTTCAGTTTCTTGCTAAACATTTCAAAATCTTTAGCAACACTTTCCTGGTTCTGTTTAACCATATCATTTGTGCTGTGGTCAATCAATGAAAGTCGGTGATAGTCTTCTGTTTGAGAAGTCTTGACCTGTATCTTCCTTGACCAGTAACTGGGAGAGTGGAAGAATGTCACATAAAAGAGAAAAGGAAGAAGAGGATTTCTGTTATATCTTGTATCTATTCCAGTCAGTCACTGAGCATTTATTAAGTGCCTACTATGTGTCAGGCACTATGCTAAACACTGGAAATATAAAGAAAAGCAAAAACAATCCCTGCCCTCCAGGAGACAAATCTATTGTGGGAGACAACATGCAAACAGTTGTGTCGTTCAGTCATTTCAGTTGTGAAATATCTTGGGAACCGCTTTGCTCTTCAGTTTTGTCCAACTCTTTGTGACCACGTCAGGGACTTTCTTGGCAAAGATCCTTGAGTGGTTTGTCATTTGCTTCTTCAGCTCATTTTACAGATGAGGAAACTGAGGCAAACAACATTAAGTGATGCCCAAGATCACACAGCTAGTAAGTGTCTGAAGATGGATTTGAACTGAGGAAGATGAGTCTTCCTGACTCCAAGATGAGCACTCTATTCATTTCACTACCTAGCTACCCCATAAATAGCTACGTACAAACAAGCCGTGAACAATAGACAGAAGTAAGGCATTAGAATTTAGAGGGTCTGGGGAAAACTTCTTGTTAAAGTTGAGATTTTAGCTGGAATTGAAGAAATGAAAAGAAATGGAAATGAAAGAAATCAGGGAAACCAGGAGAAGAATATGTGTGTACATATATGCATATATGTATTGTGTGGGGAGGGGCAAGGTAATGTGTTAGATTTATTTGATAAATATTGCTACTGTGGCCCATAACAATAAAATGATTTACCTAAAATCACACAGCTACTCTGTGGAGGGTCAGGGGAGAACCATAGGACTATAGGAGATAGATAGGCAGATAGGTAGATAGATAAAATATTAAGTGTTTATTATATGCCAAGCACAATGTTAAGCTGCTTAATGCTGCTGTATAATCACAAGCAAATAAGGCAGTCCCTGCCCTCAAGGGGCTTACATTCTAATAAGAGAAGACAACATAAAGAGAGATAGAAAGAGGGGTGGTGGTGGTTGTAGCAGCAAGCACCCCAGCGTCCCTAGGGTGGCTGCTCACACAGGTTCTTGGATCTGCTTTGATAAAGGAAAGCAACTCAAAATGGGTTAACAAGCTTACTTTAATCAGTCAGATATATATCGTTTACCTTGTTCAGGGGAAAAAGGTCAGCACCCTGAACTTCAAAGTATACAGGCAGAATTATCAAGACAGAAACAGATCAAGTAGACAGTTTTCCAAACTGTCCAACCATTACATCCATACCAAATCAACATCTGGGTTTCAACATTTGGGATTTTCAAAGCCAGGGGGCTCTGGACAACAGCTTCCCAGAATCCAGATCAAATCATAGAACACTTCTCAAAGTGAGCCCCAAAACAAAGCTACACATCAGGGCTTATATAGCCTTCTCCTGGCTCAGAGAATGTAACAACCTTATTGACTCATTGGCCAATCAAGAAGTATCTACTGAAAAACAAGCCTCCCACCCCAGGCTCCAGGTGCACTTTAGCCTAGGGGCAGGGAAGATCTTTAAAATTTACATTCCCATTACATTTGGCCCCAAGATCTTTCATGCCCATAGCATAGTCAATTTACTTTTGAATCAGCACTAAACATCTCAGGTCACATTTTCAAGACACAGAACTAAAGTTACCAAAGTGGCCACTTGGCCTTAAACAAACACAAAGTACATTGCATTACCACTTCAATTCAAAACAAGAGTCCAAATAAAGTTCTCTTGGGAGGAGGGGGTTTCCTTCCCCTCACACAGCTCCAGCCCCTGCTTCCAAGTACAGAGAGGGGGGTGGGCAACAAAACCAACAAGGTGGGGTCCTTGGGGGTCCGAGGCACTTCATCCCACCCACCATAGTCACAAGTCCATCCTCCCCCTGGGTCCCAAACTGTAGGATGCAGCAAGGAAACACATTCAGTGCCCCTGCTTTGCTGCTCAGTTCTTATCTTTTCCTGTGGCAGAATTCTGAACTCCTGGGTTCCTTCTCCTCCCGCAAGCGGCAGCTGCTCCTGTCTTCTGCCCAGGTCCCGATGCAGGCAGCTCACCATTCCTTCTCTCAGCTCAGCAAAGTCCACATGCAGGCCATTCTTCTCTCCTGGTCCATGGCTCCACAGAGTCACAGCTACCACAACTAGGAAACAAACAATTATCCCAGCCCCCATACTTTCCTGTTCGTGACACCATTTTGTAGCAGCAAGCACCCCAAGCGTCCTCAGGGTTTGCTGCCAATACAGGTTCTTGGATCTGCTTTGGTAAAGGAAAGCAACTCAAAATGGGTTAACAAGCTTACTTTAATCAGTCAGACATATATCATTTACCTTGTTCAGGGGAAAAAGGTCAGCACCCTGAACTTCAAAGTATACAGGCAGAATTATCAAGACAGAAACAAATCAAGTAGACAGCTTTCCAAACTGTCCAACCATTACATCCATACCAAATCAACATCTGGGTTTCAACATCTGGGATTTTCAAAGCCGGGGGGCTCTGGACAACAGCTTCCCATAATCCAGATCAAATCATAGAACACTTCTCAAAGTGAGCCCCAAAACAAAGCTACACATCAGGGCTTATATAGCCTTCTCCTGGCTCAGAGAATGTAACAACCTTATTGACTCACTGGCCAATCAAGAAGTATCTACTGAAAAACAAGCCTCCCACCCCAGGCTCCAGGTGCACTTTAGCCTAGGGGCAGGGAAGATCTTTAAAATTTACATTCCCATTACAGTGGTGATGACATGGAGCAGATCTGGAAGTAATATTGAGGCCTGGGTCCCTAAAAGATGATGCAAAGATAACAAGATAGCATCAATGCTCACCTCCTAGAGCTGAGGGACTGTAGCTGTATCAGTAGGTACAAGCTGACATTACATGAAATGTAGAATCCATTTCCCATTGATTTATGATGTTAGAGCTGTTTTGCCACACATATACAGACAAAATCACCCCATGTAAGATGTCAATAATGCTTAATCCCACTATGTACCTTAAGGGATGTTCTATTCTACTCAACTGCATCTAAATGAATTCATTAGGAGCCACTAAGCATGGTGAAGCCTCCTTTAATATGCTGCTTCATTGGCATTGAAGAAAAATTTCTTAGGAAGTATATATAACATTAAGGACTATGTTAAAAGTTCCATTATTATGAACTTGAATCTAGAGGGATGGAGTAAAGTAACAATACCCTACCTAGATTTAAAATGCATCATAGAGGTGCAGGGTATTTGCAGAACTTTATGCTATAGGCCTCAGAAATAAAGAAATAAATAAAAAGAAGTTCAGTTTGAAATATGGGATGGGTATGTAGGCAGCGAGCTCATACACATGCATGCACACATATACACACACACACTCATGCGATAGACAGCTATAATAGTAGCCAGCAAATGTTAAGTAGAAGCAGGCTATGATAAAGAGATAACCATTGCTTAGGAGAATAAGGAAAGGCTTCTTGGAGGAGATGAGACTATATCTGACTCTTAAAGGGGAAAAGGGAAGAAAATCAGAATTGTTTCTACTACATGCTATGGACTATCTCATTTGATTTTCACAACAATCCTGGGAGGCAGGTGCTATTATTACCTCCATTTCCCAGTTGAGGAAACTGAAGTAGACAGAGATTAAGTGACTTGCCTAGGGTCACACAGTCAGTAAGTGTCTGAGGCTGGATTAGAACTCAGCTCTTCCTGACTCCAGACCCAGTCCTCCACCTAGTGAATTTTAAATAAATGAAAAAGTATGAGAGGCATTCTAGCTCACAGGCTGGACAAAGGCCTTGAGGAAGGAATGGTGATTACTGGCTTGTCAGGAGAGTAAGGGGGAGATAAGCATAAAGACGCAATCTGGAGTCAACTTTGGGAAGACGCTAACCACAGCCTCCTCTGTAAAACAAAGAGGCTGGATTAGGTGAGCACCAAGGTGTTTTCTTGTTCTCTGTGACCTGATGACCATTTCAGAATAGTGTAGTCATTGCCTACTTTTACTGCTTTCTACCTTGAAAGCCCACGATCTGTTGGGATTATCGATAAAGTGTGTGTGTGTGTGTGTGTGTGTGTGTGTGTGTGTGCGTGTTTCCAGTCCTGATATTTTTTTAGAGTTTCACAAGCTTCTCTTACCAGGGATATAAGGAAGCCTTAAGGAAGGAAGTCAAAGGGCTATAGGATTTATCAAAGTGAAGTATCTGGATTCAGGAAGACATGAAGTCAAACCCAGCCTCAGAAAATGCTTAGTGGTGTGACCCTGGGCAAGTCCACTAACCTCTATCTGCCTGAGTTTCCTCATTTGTAAAATGGAGAAAATGATAGCATCTTCCTCCTTGGATTGTTATGAGGATAAAGTAAGATATGCAAAGTACTTTGAAAACCTTAAAATACTATGTAAATATTATCTCATTTTTTTATTCTTATTTTACATGCAAGGAAACTGAGGCTCAGAGAGGGGAAGTAACTGCAGAATCACACAGTTTATTCGTGGAAGAGGCAGAAAGAAATGGAATTCTGATTCTAAGTCTAGTACATTTCAACCTGGTGAATGCCTTGCCCTTCGGCTGGAGGAAAAAAGAATGCAGCCAGTTAGCAAATACTTATTGTTTTTGGAGTGATTTTCCACCCTCACCTCTCCCCTGAGAGAACCTTGAATGGAAATATTTGAGGGAAACACATTTGCAAAGCGCCAGCAAGTAGGGGGTATGTACACAACAATCCACACAGCCAGGCGGCCCTGATCAATTGTTCAGGACAGGAAATTTGTCCTCAGCACCCTGAGCTTCTCCTCCTGCTGCTAGGAAAGACTCTGAAATCAGTCACTGGACCCTTCAGTGTTAGTATCAGTCCCTGGGCTCCCCCTTCACAGGGACTGGAACATCCAAAGACATTTATTCAACTGGCATTTCTTAGTAGGTGAGCAAATCCTACGACAGGAACTGGGGTGGTGGGGTGAAACAAAAATAAATGAGATTCAAACCATATGCTTGAGAGCTTTATAATCTAATTTGGAAAATAAGACAGGGATATCTATAACCACACAAGGTAGCATGATATTAATAGAAAGAACACTGGATTTGAGCGATGATACCTAGTTTGAGGTCCCAGCTATGACACTAACAATCTGTCAATCAATCAACCAGTTAGCATTTATTAATCACCTTCCATGTACAGGCACTGGGCTAGGTACTGGAGATACAAAGACAAAAGTGTCCCTGACCTACAAGAAAGAATAGGTTGTTAGAGTGTAAATGATGAGAACTCTGATGGGAAGGGACTACTGAATCTCAGAGTTTGTGGTGGAGGAGAGGAAATATGGAGATAGTCTGAAATGCACCCTAGATTTTTTGGAAAATCTATTTCTAAGGGTTCAGACAAAAAGATAAATAGAATCCCATGGTGTAAAGTGCTTCAGAGGGAGTCACTTCAGGATAGATGAGAGAATGAAAATCTGAAGGCATCAGGGAAAAATTTCCATTGAGGAGAGAAAATGGGATTTGTTGAAAAGACCAATGTGGACCCATAGGGAAGAGAGGGGAGAAAGCAAGTATTTATTAAGTGCCTAATATGTATCAGTAACTGTGACAGACAACTCATTTGAACCTGCCAGCTTAGATGTTTTAGAAACGTACAGAATGTTGAAGGAAGGTCAGTTAATAGAGAGTGAAGGCAAATGTGGCGAATCCTGTAAAAACAGGGTGAGGAATATTAAAGCTCTGAATGAAGAGCAGCTAAGAGAGAAAAAGGACAATAAAAAGGTTTTTTTTAAGCTGTACTGAGAGGAAAAGGATCAAAGAATGGATAGCACCTATGTTTGGGGTAGAAGGGACAATAATAACTTACAAGAGAGAAGGCAGGACTGTTCAGTTTTTGTTGTTGTCCAGCTATGTTCAGCTCTTCATGCCCTCACAGATCATAGCACTCCAGGCCCCCCTAGCCACTATTTCCCAAACTCCTGTTTGTTCTTTCTGTGACACTATCTGTCCATCTCATCTTCTGCCTCCACTTCTCCTTTTGGCTTCAATCTTTCCCAACATCAGGATCTTTTCCTGCTTCAGTTTTTACTTTTTTTCCCTACAAAGGAAGATGAACTTTACACTGGAAATGATAGAACAAAAGGACTAGTGTGGAGGTGGTGCCCCGGATACATAAGGAGATAGTGAGAAGGCACTTCGCTGCCCTTGAAGAATTCAAGTCACTTGGCCCACATGAAATAAATCCTAGGGTCTTGAAAGAACTGGCAGACATTATTTGCTAAACTGCTATCTAGTAATATTTGAAAGGTCACAGAAAATAGAAGAGCTACTACAAGATTGGAGAAGGACAAATTTTGTTCCATTCTTCAAAAAGTGAAAAATGAACTCAATGTAAGTTCCTGGGAAAGCTCTAGAATGGATCATTAAAAAGATATCAGTGAGCAACCAAAATGGGAAGGAAGTGGTGATGACAAAGTCAGCAGGTCTTCAGCAGGGACTGGTCATGTCAAATGAAACTCGTTTCCTTTGGCAACAGGATTATTAAACCAGCAGATGAGGGAAATGCTGTGGATATAGTTTGCCTAGACTATAGCAAAGCTTTGGGTAAAACAACTCATCCTGTTCTTATGGAGAAGATGACTTCAGAACTGGTTGAATTGCCAGGCTCAAAGAGTTGTAATTCATAGTTCAATGTCAAGGCAGCAGTGGAGTGTCCCATGGGTTTTGGGCTGTTTAACATTTTTATCAATAACTTGGATAAAGGCACGGATGGCATGCTCATTGAGTTTACAGATGACACACATCTGGGAGGGATGGCTAATGCACTGGTTGACAGGGTCAGAATCCAAAAGGATTTTGACAGATCAGAACATTGGGCTGAATCTAATAAGATGAAATCCAATAAAGGATAAATATTAAGTCTTGCACCTGGGCACACACACACAAAATAAAATTTACAGTATGAAATGGGGGAGGAATACATAGAAAGCAGTTCTAAAAATGATCTGAGGGTTTTGGGGGACTCCATGTGTCAGCAGTGTGATGTGGGAGCCAAAAAGGCTAATTTATCATAGGCTGCCACAAGAGCCTGGAATGCTCTTGCTCTCTGTGTCAGCCTTTTGGATTCCTTCAAGACTCAGCTCAGTTGCCACCTCTGCAGGAGGCCCTTGCTGGTTACTTTCCCCCTAACCCCTGAGATTACCTTCCATTCACTCTGTATTGCAGTTATTTAGACATATCCCACTATTTGAGTCCTCATTTGGAGTATTCTTGGCAAACTTACTGGAGAGTTTTGCCATCTTCTTCTCCAGCTCATTTTATAGATGAGGAAACTGAGATAAACAGGGTGAAATAAATTGTTAATAAATATCTGAAGCAGCATTTGAACTCAGGTCTTCCTGACTCCAGACCCAGAGCTCTACCCACTGCACCACTTAGCTGCCAGTGTGGTGAATAGTATTCTGAATTGTTGCAGGAGAGTGGAGGTCCTGGGTTCACATTGTATAGCTAACAGGAATAAGGAGGTGTCAGTCCCATTGTATTCTACTCTCATCAGACTTCATTTGGAGTATTCTGTTAGTTCTGGGCATCACGATTTAAGAAGGCTGTTGATAAACTGGAGAATGTCCAAAAGGGGACAACCAAGATGGAAAAGGGCCTTGAGTCCATGGCATATGAATATTGGTTGAAGTAACTGAGGAGGTTTAGCTCAGAAAAGAAAAGTGGCCCAGGGAACATAACTGTCTTTAGGTGTTTGAAGGGTTGTTTTGTGGAGAAGGGTTTAATTTTGGCCTAAGAGGACAGAACAAGGGGCAATTTGGTAGAAGCTGTAAAGAAACAAATTTAGGTTTGATGCCAGGAGAAACTGTCTAAAAAATGGAATTGGTCACTCAGGACAAATTCCCTCTCCTGGGACAGAGTGTGCCCTAATGTCTGTCTCTGTAGCAATCAGTCTTCATTACCGCTGACCAGAATTTCATTAAAACAGGTTTACCACTTGACTTCTGGTCAATCAGAGGGTGTCCACCATGGAGTGGTTCCTGCCTGAGCCAAATTGCTTTCAGTGGCATGAAATTGTTGGGGTCTATTGCCTCTCTGAGGCTGGCCTCTGGTTTGGTTGGGATGTTCCAATACATGCTGAGGAGAAAAGAGGCCTGACCCCTTTCTGAGGCATTCCTCCCCATTCTTTTCTTAAAGGTCAGTTACATTATGGTGGAGATTCCTTTCATGAATAAACTTGACCAGATACCTGCCAAGGTTCCACTCCACTCTCAAATTATGTAATTCTGTCATATATATGTTTATACAAAGTAGATGCAAGGTGATTTTGAAGGGGGGGTAGGAGTGGGAAGAAACTAGGATTTGAGGGAACTAGTATTTCTTTCAACTTGCTAAACAGCATAAAATTATAAAATGTGACAAGGATGGAAATTATCATCTGGCAAATGAACCCAGTCCAAACCCAGTTTCCACAGACCCATGTAGGATGTAGAATTCATTCAGAGAAAGCCTATATAGCAATCAATCAACAAGCATCTGCTAAACCCTTACCATGTGCCAGACACTGCACTAAGCACTGGGAATACAAAAGAAATGAAAAACCAGCCCCTGCTCTCTGGGAGTTTCCCTTCTAATGGAGGGGAGGACAGTAATAACATGCATAATTTGTATGACTTCCCTGTGACATCTAGCCTATTAAATCTTCATTTATTGGCAGAACCTGGCAGAAGACAGAAAGGCTGAGCAAGACAGGATGGAATCAAAGTCAATAAAATCTCCACAAGGATGAGAAGGGCAAAGCAGACCTTCTTATCAATTCGTGTCAGACCAAAACAAATCACTGACTGGGCTGGACAGCTTTTATCAATATAAAGGACTTGTGACTTCTGTCAAGAGTTCAAAACATTCATCTGGCTTAACCTTCAAGGAAGAGGGGGAAAAAGTTCAGGAAAGCTGTTTCTGCTGCCAAAGACAAATTCCTTCTCCTGGGATGGAGAGTGTGCTCTGATGCCTGTCTCTGTAGCAATCCGCCTTCATTACCACTGACCAAGATTTCATTAAAACAGATTTGCTACTTAACTTCTGGTCAGTCAGAGTTGTCCACCATGGACCAGTTCCTGGCTTAGCCAAATTGCTTTCAGTGGCAGGAAGTTGTCTGGGTCTATTGCCTCTCTGAGGCTGGCTCTATTAGTCATACGTGCTGAGGGGAAAAGAGGCCTGTCCTATCTCTGAAGTAATCCTGGTACATTTTAGAGGAATGGAGGACCCACCCTGTAGAGATGTTCTAAGCCTCTAAGCCTGCTGACTGCTACTCTCTCTGGGGCTGCTTTTTCCGCTGGCTGTCATCCAGGCCTGGAATACTCTCTCTCCTCTTGGCTTCACACACACACACACACACACACACACACACACAGAGACCCCTGAGATCACCTTACATTTACTTTGTATCTTTCCAAAATGTGTGATTTTTTTTGCATATCGTTTCCCTCCTCCCATTAGAATGGGAACCTTTTTTTGTATCCTCAGCATTTAACATGGTACCTGGCACATAGTAAGAGCTTAACAAATGCTTTTTTTATTGACTTATTGTTTACTACCCTGAGATCAGATAGGATGAGATTCGCATTTTAGCTTCCAGCTAGAATATGGTAGCTTGAGTTATCAGCTTGCAGTTCCCCCACTCCCTCATGCATACCCCCCACCCCAACTTCTGACATCCAAAACAACTGTCTTCCTGGCTTCTGTCTGAATTCCACCATCTGGACCCCATCCCATTGGCAGAAAATCTTGCTCCTTGTCAAAATGTCCATTTCCTGGGAGGGTTCACACTTTAAGCAATCAGTCTGTGGGAATATAGTGAAAATAAAGGTTGTCATAGTATATGAGCACAAGGGAGAAAACAGAAGGGCATTGTGCACTTCAGGTAGGTGTGAGGAGGACCCACCAAAGGGGGAAAGGGAAAATGTCACAGAGGTCAAAGAAAAACTTTAATGGGAAATCAAGTTAATAGGGGCAAAGCAATAGCATTAGAAAGAAGACTGCACTCCCTGCCTCTTGCCATCTCTATCACCTGCCTACACTGACCTAGGATCTTATACTTTCCATCAGTCACCTTGCATCAGTGAGTGGGGAAACAGTAGTAACTAAATAGCAAAGAAACTATGACCTTGAAACAGATTTCCAGAAACAAGTGCTTTGAGGGGTTTCAGAAAGTATAGGACTGTGGAATAAAAATGCAAAATGAAATTTGGAATCTACTTACCACCAAAGGCAGAAACTGGAACATGTCCTGTACTTTACTGGCTGTCTGGTTGAACTCAAACAGAACAAAATTTTATCACAAAAGCTGGTTATCACTAAGCTGCAGCAGAACATGGCCTCATTGTTTTTGTACCAGACACCAGTCCACACAGCTGCAATATTAAAGGAGAAGGTAACAGCTGGGACTTTGGTACCGGTGCTGGCTTTTACATGAATGCCAGTGAAGAACCTTGGAAAACCAACTATATAGGATGTGCTCTTATATAATAGATGAGCTGCCCAAGCCGATAAATGCCAATTTTCCAGCTGACATGGAGAAGATATCTATTTTTGGACATTCTGTGGGAGGCCATAGAGATCAGATTTATGCTTTGAAGAATCCTGGAAAATACAGATCTATGTCAGCATTCTCTCTAATCTGCAATCCAATGCTCTGATCTTGGTGGGAAAGGCCTCAGTGGATATTTAGGATCAGATCAAAGTAAGTGGGAAGCATTTGATGCTACTCATCTTGTAAAGTCTTATCTAGATTTTCTCAGTTGGACATTTTAATGGATTAAGGCAAAGATGACCAGTTCTTTAAAGATGGGCAGTTACTTCCTGACAACTTTATAACTGCCTGTGTGGAATGGAAAATTCCAGCTGTTTTTAGATTGCAAGAAGGACGTGATCATAACTACTACTTCAGTTTTTGTTGCAGCTTTTGTTAATGATCACATCAGACATCATGCAAAATACTTGAACACATAAAGCTTCACATATGAGTAATCTCAAAATTATAAAAGTTACCATGTAAACTGAACTTTAAAAAAGATAGAATTATAACATGAAAAATTATTGCGAACTGTGAACACTCACTTCTAATTTTTGTCAAAGGCTGAATAAAGATATAAAATCAAGCAATCAAATTCCTTTTTGTTCCCCATAAGTACTCTGATAGAAAATAAATTTGAAATCCAGGTAAAATTAAGTTTAAAGAATCACAAAATATGCAAATGATCACAATTGACTCTAAAGAATACTGTGATTCAGAGATACTTGAGGATGTAACAATAAATTGTTGATCATTGGGTGTGTCAGGTCTTAGAGATCTAAATTATGGAATTGTATCTCAGCAACTGAATAAAAAGAAAATGGGACAGAGAGAGAGACAGAGAGAGACAGAGACAGAGACAGACAGAGAGAGAGAGAGAGACAGAGAGAGAGACAGAGAGAGAGAGAGAGAGAGA
>NW_027187200.1:337603-370103 GCF_028583685.1 Petaurus breviceps papuanus
AGAGAGAGAGAGAGAGAGAGACAGAGAGAGAGAGAGAGAGAGAGAGAACTGGATTTGCACTCATAGAACTCAAGTTAAAAATTTTCAGTTTTGCTGTTTGTTACCTATATGATAACTTTGGTCAATTCTCTAGACCAGTTCTCTAGACCCCATTTTTAACAGGTATAAAATGAAGGGATTGGATTAGAAGATTTCTTACCATTCCTTTCAGCTTTAAGTCTTGTGAGTCAGTCTATGAACAGACTTTTAGGTGGACTTTAGGAAGTGAGTAGATTTCAGATAGAGGAGTGGTGTGGGGGCTTTCCAGACACAAGAAGATGTGTAAACTGTGAGAGGCAATGTGGTTTGTGTAGGGGGCAGGAAAAGTGACTGTACCTTAACACATATCAGAAGCATAATGAAGAAGAGAGGTAGCCTGGTGTACTAAAAAGAGCATTGTGCTCTCTGGTTGTCAGAAGCCCTGGGTTCTGATCTTTACTATGTGACCCCTCTCTCTGGAAGTTAGTTTCTCCTCTTTGGCCTCTATAGTATTTCCTTTTCCCCTTTTGGTGGCTCCTTTTCATGTGTAACTGAAGTGTACAGTTCTCTCCTCTGTACTCATCTACACTGACATCCTTCATTTTCACTATGGCGTAAATGACTGATAGCTTAAAGCGTGAACCCTCCTAGTTCCCCTGTCATTGTTGTTCAGTAGTTCAGTTGTGTCCACTCTTACTGGATTAACTATCCATGGGGATTTCTTGGAAAAGATGCTGGGGTAGTTTGCCATTTCCTTCTCCACTTGACAGGAGTTGTGACTTGCCCAGGGTCACATAGCCAGTAAGTGTCTGGGTCATATTTGAACTCTGATCTCTCTGAGTCCGGGTCTAGTGCTCCATCCACTGTGCCATCCAGCTACACCTTACCCTGGTTTGCCTACTCTTCCACTAAAAAAGGAAGGTTGAATTAAGTGGTCCCTACATATCGTCATAACCACATAGTCAGTTCATTTGTGGGGTGGAACAGGAAAGCAGCATCCATCTGCTGTCATTAACCCTAAGGCAGGTACTGATATCCCCTTGAGGCTGCCTACAGGCAACAAATGAACACAAAGGGAGAGTGAACCTCTAGAGGAAGTAGCAGAAGTGTGTATTGATAGCAGAAATAAGACACATGAGTGAGGCTGTTTTATGGAAGAATAATTTTCTAGGGAGTTTGGTGACCTGGTTGGCTTTCCCTATGTGTTCGTGTTCATATTTCTATGTTTTGTGTCCCCAGGGAAACCTTGTGTGTTGTTCTGGCTGTGCTGTGAACTGCCTGAGGTCTGGACCCCAGAGAGCAGGAAAGGGTTTGGGCTTGATGACAGGCTGTTACAAATAAATGCATCCTTGACAATTCTTTCTCAGCTCTTCCTTTTTCTCTAGGGTGTGCCAGGGTCAAAGATTATGGAATCCATACAACCCCTGAGATTCAGTGATCCTGTGAAACCAGCTATAGCAGGGTGTAGGCTGGAGAAAAATGAGGAAATGCGGTCACATGGGTTAATGGGGCTTATGAGACCTTGTCAAGAAGGCTTAGCAATGGGTGAGAAAAAAGGTTTTCAGCCCCTGTTTAAAATGCTTTCAATTTTTAGCATCATGAGGAAAAATATATATTCTGAAACATAAAATGACCTGGAAAGGAGGGACCACATGATGCAGCCATTGCTCCTTTGGCAGGGTCTCTACCTCCAGCTGCCTCTCTCTGCCTACATGGGGAGGGCTGTCACCATTGTCCTACTTAGTAAACTTATTGGTGTTCAAGGTGACACCCCTTGCCCCCTTTAATCATCAGTACCAAGAAGAGAATCTCATCTGGGCCTTTGCTTTCCTAAATGACCTACTGATAGACCACTCAAGGCTGCCTCCTGGAGCTCTGGGATTGACCTAATTGCTCAGAGTCTGTGAAAGACTTTTAGAGCTTTTTGAGTGTTTTTTTTTTCCATTTTAAAGTGAGTTGGAGTGGGTGTGGAGAGTGCTGATTCAGCACTTCCCTAGGTGGATGGATGGGTTGCTACTCTTTGGGGATGGCCAATTAGGGAATGTCCTAGAGTTCCCAGCAGGGCCCTGGGCCCTTTTGGAAACATGCAGGAAAAAGGGTCCATCTGTCAATGAAGCTTGACCTGACTTCTGCCTCCCTTTCTAGCCTCATTTCAGTGTTACTCTTCACATGTTCTTCTTTCCAATCAATCTGTCCCTACTAGCTGTTTTTCTGACATGGAATTGCTTCTCATACCTCTGTACCCTTGTAGAATAAACTCTCTCCTCATCTTAGATTTATAGTACCTTTAGTTTCCTTCAAAGCATAACTAAGGTGCCACTTCCTAAATAAGGCATTTGCTCATTCTCCATTATTAACATTCTCTACTGAGATGATTTTGCATCGCTTTGTGATCTTTTTCTTTTTTTTTTTTTACTTATTATACATATTAGAAGGCAGCTAGGTGGCTCAGTGGATAGAGCACTGACCCTGGAGTCAGGAAGACCTGAGTTCAAACTGGGCCTCAGACACTTACTAGCTGTGTGATCTTGGGTAAGTCACTTAAACTCTGCTTTAATCCTCTGGAGAAGGAAATGGCAAACCACTCCAGTATCTTTGCCAAGAAAACTCCATGGACAGTAGGGTCCATGGGGTCATGATGAGTCAGACATGACTGAACAACAAATTGTAGATATTATATCCCCTAAATAGAAAGTAAGCTTCTTGAAGACAGGCACACTATGTGAAAACATTTGTCTTTGTACCCCCAGAGCCTTACTTTGATGCTTTCACATAGTAGGCACTAAATAAATCTTTATTAAATTAAAATGTTTGTTGAAGGCCCTAGACATTATATATGCCTGTTCTCCGAAGAAAGGTGCTTTCTCCCCAGATGGGAAATAGGGAGCAAACTCATCTGGTACCATTCAGATAGGAAGCATGAAGCTGGATCTGACTACAACGTAATCATTACTCACTAGAGCAGCACCTGCCTTAATCCCAACAGGCACATTTACTTATAACACACTACACACACACACATACACACACGCATACATGCACACAAACACACACATACACTCACACACACACACACACACACACACACACCCCTCCCTGGCACCACACCACACAGGAGAGAGACTAGGAGACTAAGGCCCAAACAAAACCCCCAGGCTCAACCTGTCCTTCCTCCTGTACTTAACCCACTAATGCTCAATACTCATTACTTCAGCACCATGTCCAGACAGGCTATCTAAGACGCACCAAACCTCTTTCCCTGAACTGGACTCCTTGGAGAGGCCATGAGGTACAGTAGAAGTGTTGGGTTTGGACTCAGAATATCTAAGTTCCAATGCTGGTCCTACCATTTGTAAGCTGTGTCATCTTGGCCAAGTCACATACCTTCTCTAGCCTCTAATTTCCTTATCAATAAAAACTATATAAAACAGCAAATTAAAGTAATAATAAAATAATAATAAAGCAGCTTACCTCATAGAGTTGTTGTGAGGAAAGTGCTTTGTAAATTCTAAAGCTCTATAGAAATATTAATAATAATGATGGAAATAGTAAATAATAGAAATGCAAATGCAGCCAGCTTCCTT
Source organism: Petaurus breviceps papuanus (assembly GCF_028583685.1). NCBI lineage: Eukaryota > Metazoa > Chordata > Mammalia > Diprotodontia > Petauridae > Petaurus > Petaurus breviceps. The sequence continues at coordinate 341,206 of NW_027187200.1, forward strand.
TCAGGCTGTCTTCTACCTCTATTCTCCATAGTGTCCTGTGCGCCTTCTATACTGATACCTAGATAGTATCAGGCACCCAAGTTACGGCCTGAGACTGTAGGTAGAGGGAGCACATATTTTTTTGATGGGCCGCTGAGACTCCCCATCAGCTAGTTCTGCCCCATTTCAATAATTGGTCCTTGCCCTATATATAGCCATTGGTACTGATTGTAAAAAGCAGCTGGTCCCTGAGACTTTGGTGGCAAAACAGCCAAGGGAGAATTTGGGACCATTTTTATTTTAGTGAATGTGGGTAATGAATCAGGTTGGGACATCTCCAGTGGGCGTACTTAGTCCCAACAGGAGATAAAATTTAGCACAGAATCATCTGACTTGCCAGCATAATTAGGGCCCCATTTCATCTTCTAGTGAGAGATGGACAAATGGGAGGGAAGTGAAGAGAGAGTGATCAAAATGGATCTGAAACTCTTGGGCCTTGTTTGAAGATTAGAGACACTAAATTTAGTTAAGTGGTACTTAAAGAAGGACATCTTGTACCAAATGTTCCAGGGTGGGAGTATTGAGATGGCATGAGTTATCTGAGATGCCCCAGCATATCCTAACTACAAGAGTGAGAGAATCACTGAATCTCAAAAATTGGAAGGGAGGTCATCTCATCCAACCCATACCTGTGCAAGAATCCCCTCTATAGTATTGCTGACCCGTGTGAAGGCCTTTGGTAATGGGGATTGTACCAACTCAATTCAATGTGGCAAGCATTTATTAACTACTCAAGCAGTGGGGACAGATATAAAACAGTCCCTGCCTTCAAGGACCTTGCATTCTTTCTGGGAAAGACAGTATGTACACAGATAAATACAAAACATGTATAAAACAAATATAATGTGTGTGTGTTTTGCAGGTAGGTGGGTGGGAAGGTATTAACAAAACTTCCTGAGACAGTTCATTTCACTTTTGTACAATTGAAATTGCTAGGAAGTTTCTCCTCACATGCTCATGTATTTCTGCCTTCTGGGGCCAGAGCAGAATAAGTCAAATCCCTGTTCAGTACAAAAGCCCTTCAAATTCAAGATTCAAATTCAAATTCAAGGTTGCCATTATTTCTCCTGATCTTCCTCCAGGTTGAACAGAATATTCTCTAGTCTTTTCATCATTCTACTCACCCTCTTCTGAAAACATTTCCAATGATCAGCCAATCAGTTAAGAAGCATTTATTAAATGCTTCCTGTATGCTAGGCACTGTTCTAAGAACTGGGGATACAAAGAAAATTAAAACCACTACCTGCCCTCAGGGAGCTCACACTCTAGTGAGGAAGTAGCAATGTTCAAAAAGAAAATGTATGTACACAGGACACACATATATATACATATATATGTGTGTGTGTGTGTGTAGATAGATATAGATATACACACATACATACACACACACATATGTGCAAAGGGAAGATCTACTTTTCATTGCCAATACTCCTTGAGGGCAGAGATTGGTTCAATGTTGCATTTGTTTCCACAGTGCCTACCATGGTACCTAGCATAAAGCAGGTACTTAATAAATACCTATTTATTGATTAATAGGCTGATGATAGGGAAGGTTCTAGCACTTGGGGGGGTTTTGTCAAGAAGGTTGGATTTGAACTGAATCTTGAAGAAAACCAAGGAGCTAGGTCTCTTCTCAGATTCATGTGGTTTCCCCACTTCTGCTACCATGATCATATTGAATGAAAAGTTAGGAGGACAATCACAGTGGCTCAGAAATTACAGTTAGGAAAATTCCTAACATTTGGTAAGAGGTTTGGTTCTCTGCCTGAATTTAAATTCATATTTATTTCTAGCTAACCCTTGGTCTCTTTAGAATTGAAGCAAAAATTCAAATTACTGGTAACATAACGAGATGAATAGAGTATGCTATGTAATTCAGTCATTTTTCAGTCATGTCTCACTCTTTGTGATCCCATTTGGAGTTTTCTTGGCAAAGATACTAGAGTAGTTTGTTATTTACATCTCCAGCTCATTTTACAGATGAGGAAATTGAGGCAAACAGGGTTAAGTGACTTGCCCAGGGTCATATAGCTAGCAAATGTCTGAGGCTGGATTTGCACTGAGGAAGATGAGTCTTCCTGATTTCATGCCCAGTGCTCTATCCACTGAGTTATAGTGTCTCTTAAAGGACAGTCACCAGAAAAGGCAATTAAGTGAAGGGGAGACCTTCCTTTGTAACATCCCTCAGTCCTTAGAGAGATGGGTACAACTGAAAATTATAATCTGAGTTCTGATCTGAGATATCTGACAGGGTCAATAACTCTCCTCTATCTCTTTTTTCTCTCCTGAAGTTTCACCCTAGGTTTTATTTCTCTTTTTATTTATCGTTCCTGTGTACCTAATGCCTTCTGGTTCAACTCTTGAGATCCCACTTTTCTCTCTCAGTCTTTCTCTCACAGGCTGTGTGTGTCTCTTTAAGAATTCTGGGATGTGATTCAATTTTACCTTCTGGTCCAAAGATGGAAAGAGTTCCAAATCTCTCTTAGTCCTAAGAGAGGCTGTTTATTCCTTTGAACTACACATTCCAGGATGCCAAGCAGTTCTCAAACCATTAGTACACTAGTACAAAGATCATTCTCCTTGGAAGAAAAAACAGATGCAAAATGAGATGAGTTGGTCTGCTTCTTCTTGTGTCATTCATTATCATCAGCCCATTAATCAATCAATAGGCATTCATTAAGTACCTACTTTATGCCAGGTACCATGATAGGCACTGTAGGAACAAATGCAAAATTGAAGCAATCTCTACCCTCAAGGAGTATCAGCAATGAAAAGTAGATCTTTTTGAATCCTACTTTTTGCCTCCAACATAACTTTTAAAAGCCTTTTTGTTGTTCTTAATATTCATTCCCAATCTTGACTTGTTCTAGTATTTCCTATGTTATTCTCATATCACCATTCTACCCTTTCGTTTATCCTCAGTTACTTGCCATTACTTCCATTTTCTATGCATACCTTAAAAAAAATCTAAGTTGGTTGATTTCTCTGTGTGATCTTTTGGCATTTCCTCTTTTCCCTATTTATAAGAATCATTTCTGCTCATATTTTCAGAATTTTATTCTTCCCATACTTCTTTGACTGATTTTTCCTGCAGGACATTAAATCACTGTAGTCTATTCTTTATCTGAACCCTTTAAAAATAAGACTTTCTCAAACTTTGGGTCCACATTAGACTATGCCTAGCTTTCCTCTCTTCTGTCAAGAACTCTCTGATAAAGGAGTGGTCACTTGCCCCCTAGGGTTCCTATCATTTCTATGTTAACAGACCTTCTTTGTTGGTCAGAATCAGGTCCAGAAGAGCAGATACCCTTGTCCTTTCCTCCACTTTTTGAAGACTGTAGTTTTTAAAAGACAAGTAATACAAAGATTGATCATCTGTCCTGTTTTGGGCAGAAAGAAAACTCCAGTTTTTGTCCATATATCTTAAGTCTAGCATCACTACTATATCGCCTTTATGTATCAGTCTTGTGTTCTGCTTCCCAAACTCCTTGTCTACTGAGTTCTTCTGTCCAGATGGTCTGTAGCATATTCCCATAACAAAATTCCATTTATTTCTCTTTCCATTGATTCTTACACATGTTCTTGACTATTTTTCCTTTCCTCCGGTCCCTGGAATTTCTCACAAAGGTTAATTTTTTTTTTAAACATATGCACTATTCCTTCTCTGCTTTCTAACTATTCTGTTCCTTTTGAAAAAAATATATTTTTCAAGATACATTATTCAAACATGAGACTTGTCTCACCAAAACTCATTGGTAATGGAATGGTGGCATGGGAAGATCAGGATAAATGTGATTTGTCCTGACTCTAACATTTATTATTTGGCTGACCATAAGCAAGACCCTTGTATAGCAATGTATGGCTGTTAGAATTGGACTGTAAAGAAAGCTGAGCATTGCAGAATCTTCCATATGAGTGGTTTTTTCTTTAAAACTCTAGGCAAATATATGTATTTACTGATCTTTTTTGTGTGCTTCATTCTGATCCAACAGCCTGTAATGATTCACATATTCACAACTGTTGTCTAGAACTCTAAATCCCATTCTCAGACATCATCTTTTCATCTGGCCATTCACTTTCCCAGACCATCTTCCTCTCCTAAATCTCCCACCTCTAACTTGCTGTAGTGATGAAAACACCACTTTTGCCCCAAATGGCTTCATTTTCTTGCTCAGGACTTTACATTCTTAGCAATGCTTTCTAGGGTTTTATTCTGGTATCATCAATTGTCCCCACATGAAACAGTTCAAATGAGTAGTGGTCAAAAGGTTTGGCAAATCTCTGGAGGTTCTGTCACACCTTGGATATCTATCCTAGGGAGAAAGCAGACCCCTCTATCCTTTAATGTCATATTGACAAGTAACCATATGGATACATCTTAGCCAGAAGTAACATATGCTCACTCTTCATCTCTTTACTCTTACCAACACTATGACTTCTTACCCAGTATCACCTCTGGCTCTATAGTTTCATTCTTTAGAGCTCAAAAAGATATTTTTTTTCTCTGAGAGTCTCAGTTCCCCCTCTATGAAGAGTCATATCCACTATTTAGCTTCGAGTGTTTTCCAGTCCTTCCTCCTCTTCACATTCTTTCATTCTCCAACTTCTGGATCCAGATCCAGATCCCTTTCTGCCTCTTTAGATTATTTTTTTTTTTAATGTTAAAAACCTTCTTCCCTTTTTAAAAAAAGAAATGGCTTGTCTTCCCTAATAAAGTAGAGAACAAACTATATTCCTTTAGTCCTTTTTACTGTCTCTTCTAGGAAGGACACCAGCCTGCACTTGTTGTTTGTCCTTCATTTTTCTAATAGTTCCAATGACATCAGGGCTGATGTCTTGACTTGCTTGTGGATTGGATTTAAGTGAGGCAGAGTTACACAAAGTTGTCAGTCTCATTCTCTGTTCCAGAGTCAGTGAAGTCCAGTGGTAAGAAATCAAGATGACTGGTGGTGGACCAGGATACAGTGAACAACTTTGGCATTTTTGATGTCTGACTCCCTTCCAAGTTCTTCGCAGAACATGCTTCAGCTACCTTCATGGCCATGAAACAAATTGTTCTCTTCAATCCATTCTGCTGGGAGAAGAAAGTCTTTGCATGCTTGGGGTAGATACCTTTCTAATTTAATGACAGGTTTGAGGTCTGTTGGTTACCTTCAACCTGTTTTAGCCCATCTGCTAAGACCAGCCAGCACTTAGTAAATACATGGGCATTACTTTATAACTCTACAAATCATTGGAAACTTCTCTTGGCCCTCCATACTTTTGGTAAGGGTGATCCATAGTCCTTTGCTTTGTTGATGAAGCTCTTGGTTAACCATTGTGAGTAACTGCTGGTATAGACTACGTATTTGTCACAACCATTGGCCATACTGGGGGCTCAATCACAAAGGTTTCCTAGGAGAGGCTTAATCCACTTCGGGTTAGCATTCCATCTTTTCTGGTGATGATGACAGGCTCTGCTTAGCTGCTCAATAGCACATTTCAGCCATGCCATATAGCAGACAGGAACAAACAGATCCACAAGCAGAAATCAAGTTATCTGGTTAAATTCTCTTAACCTATTTTACTTTATTGCAGATCTTCAGGTATTACCCCTTCCTGGGTTATTAGGGTCTCTGGCATCCTCTGCAATTAGGTGTAATTTATTGAGTAGGTAGAAGCAGACAGAAAACATGAAAGATATAAGCATGCTAAAGCAAAAAAGATCTAATCCACAATAGCAATCCAATTACTGAATGAAATCCACCACCCTTGCTTTACCTTGCCACTGATCTACTGTACTTCTCTGGTTGCTCAGATCTCCTAGAATATTAAATAAGAGAAGTCTTACCAGGTACACAACATCCGTTGAACTTGAAAGCAAAGCGTCATCATAGACTTCTCCAGGGTAGTACTCCTCAGCTCTGGGTCAGCTAGTGAGCCCATTGTGCTCTAGGAAGATGTTATCTAGGAGGGGGCAGATATAAAGGAATACAGACCCCTTACTCCCTGCCTTGGACCCCATGTCTCAAAGACATTAGCTGCACATGGTTAGGCATAGAGAGGGGGCAGACCGAAAAGGAATCAAAAAATCCACAGCATTATTGACAAATGATATCCAGGCTGCTACCTGCCTCCTTCAACTAAATTAAACAAGCATTTATCTTATCATCCCCTCTTCCATTTGTAATCAATCACTCCCTGTGAGCAGAATAATGAGGACCCAAATTTTCACATCAACAACGCTCACATTGCCTTCTCTCTTCAGACATCCTGGATAAACATAGTATGAACAGCAGTGCCAGAGAACCTACATGGCAAAATGTCCTCCCCTCTCCTTCCCATCACTCCACTACTTTTCCCTAGTGCCAGAGAAACAGAAAATACAACTCCTAGAATCCCCCTTCCGAAGGTAGCAAGCAGGTCATGGGATTGGGAACTGGAAGGGATCAGCTCTCCTCCTTTACAAAAGAGGAAACTGGGGCACAGAGAAGGGAAATGGCCTGCCCAGGATCAAAAAGACAGGCCATGGAGGAGCTGCTAATGGAGTCCAAGGCCTCCAAGTTCAAGTTCAGTTCTCTTTCCACTATAGCGCAGCTGCTCTGAGCATTAGAGAAAACTGCCAAAGACAAATAGGCGTCAGCAAATTCTTATACAATAATGGCTATGGGCCCATATCCATGGGAGGTGCTGAGAAGGAGAAAGAATAAAAAGCAATTCCCTTCCCCTTAAGGACCTCACACACATGAAACAATTAGAGAGAAAAAAAGGGCGATATATACATAAGTACACATATGTATGTGTACTTATATATATACATAGACACACATACGTATGGATAGATATACCGATTTCAGTATATGTATATGTGTATATATAATGGAATTTAGATAAATTTATGTATACATAAATTGATATCTATGTACATGCATCCATAAGTATATATATACATATATACATACACACACACACACACACACACACACACACACACACATATATATAAACTCTATCTTTCTCCATCTCTCTATCTTTGGGACAGCTAGGTGGCACCAGGGATAGAATGCCAAGAGCGGAGTCAGGAAGACTCATCTTCATGAGTTCAAATCTCTTCTCAGTCACTTACTAGTTGAGTGACCCTGGGCAAATCACTTAACTCTGTTTGCCTCATTTTCCTCATCTGTAAAATGAGTTGGAGAAGGAAATGGCAAACCACTTCAGTATCTTTGCCAAGAAAAACCATAAATGGGGTCATGAAGAGTTGCAATGACTGAACAACAAATATATATATATATATATATATATATATATATATATATATATATACATATATATTTATAGACTCCATTATGCTTAGTGATTGTGACTTGGGAAGCAGAGTCAGCTTGAGGCAGGAAAGAGCCTAGTTTTCTCTGTTTCTAACTAGTCATATGAACCCAGGAAAATCATAGAATTATAGATCCTTTGATTTAGGCCTGGAAGGGACTTTAGAGGTCTTTTCATCCAACCTCCCCATTTTATAGGTGAGAAAACCAAATCCCAGATCAACCAAGTGAATTGTATAAGTATGTACAGGTTGTAAGTAACAATTCATCTTTCTGAGCCTGTGGCTTCTCTAAAAATGGGGAGAATAGTGCATTTCATAGGAGTTTTGTGAGAAAAGTACTTTGTCATCCCTAAAGCACTATATAAATGAGATAATATTATGTCAAAGAAAAAAGTTAATACTGATAATGTAGTCTGTAACTTGGACCCAAATCTGCCAGAGACTATATTGTTGATTTTAGCATTGATTTATATACAAGTCATTTCAAGCTTGAAGAGAGAGGCATCCAAATTGGCAGTCTCCCATGACCTCTGACATGACTTTGCCCCAAGACAATTTGAGATAACATTTATAGGAATCTTGAACAAGAACAAAGACCAATGGTATATGAGAATGTGGTAACATTCCAGAATAACCACCCTCAGTTCCTTTCTGTACCATTTCCTTTAAGAACTGAAAATAGTTTCTTCCTGGGATCATTATTTAATCTTTAATACAAAAGAAGATGTTGCCTCTAAGTGCATCAAGGCTATAAGCGCTTCAGGAGCAGGCAGTCAAGAATTAAGTTTGGTTTCCATTTTTGATCCCCTTTAAAGGAAGCCCTTAGTTAAAAGTCTAGAAAGGGTTTTAGATTGGAGAAAACATTATTCTTAATATTTCTAGAGAAATTGAAAAGATTTAAAAAATATGATTCCATAATTATTACCATTGTCAATATAAATATGTTTTTGAGTTGCTTTTGTGTTTTTTTAAATCTTTGTATTGCCATAACCTAATATATGACCTTGCCAATAGTAAGTGGTTAATAAATGTTTGTTGGACTAAATTAAATGCTAGAGTACTTTGAAAAGCATAAAGTATAGGACATATACATATGGGGGGGTGGGGAGAGTTATGCTCTACCAGCCAGTCAGGGTATCCTAGAACAGAGACCCAGAATTTAAAGAACCACATCTATCCATAAAGCAAGGTAAATGTGAATAGCTACTTATTATCCATGTGACCTTAAAAATAATAGCTAGCTTTTATATAACACTTTAAGGTTTGCAAAGTGTTTTACAAATATCATCTCATTTGATTCTCAGAACAACCCTGAAAAATAAGTGCTTTTATAATCCCAGTTTTACAGTTCTAGAAATTGAGACAGACAGATATATGTAACACATAGGTGATATATGTAAGCCATACATATGAAGAGATGATTTACCTGGTGGTGCTCTTAAAATAGAGATTTTAAAAATAATTCTTTGCTTCTTACTCTAATACTCCAGCCATCCAGTCAAAAGGGCAGAGAGTACTGAGTATACTAATCAGATGTGACTACTAGCACTGATATATCTGTATATAAAACTACATCTGTATCTGTATCAACTATATCCATATCATCTGTTGTTGTTTAGTCAATTTTTAGTCATGTCTAACTCTTCTTTGACCCCGTTTGGGGTTTTCTTAGCAAAGATACAAGAGTGGTTTGTCATTTCCTTCTCCAGCTCATTTTACAGATGAGGAAACTGAGGCAAACAGGGTTAAGTGACTTGCTCAAGGTCACATAGCTAGTAAGTGTCCAAGGCTGGATTTGAACTCACAAAGATGAATCTTCCTGACTTTAGGCCCAGCACTCTATTCACTGTGCCACCTAGTTGCCCATATCATCTACATCTATATACATAGATATGTGATATATAATAGATATATTGCAAACATGTCTTATACCTTCTAAATCACTTGTGACATTTCCTTAATATACAGCATGGAAACATTTAACATGTATAAGACACAATGTGTAATAGTAATACAAGAATAATTAATGACATATTGCCAATGTGTAATTAGCGACATACTATATATATGTATATATATGCATATATATGTACATATATATGTGTACATATATATATATAAAATATGGAGCCCTCTTTAAAAAGAGGCTTTACAGGGTGGCTAGGTTGTGCTGTGAGTAAGAGCACCGGCCCCGGGGTTGGGAGGACCCGGTATCAGTTCTGGCCTCAGATACTTAACACCCACACAAAAAACTGGCCGTGTACCCTTGGGCAAGTTACTTAACCCCAATTGCTTAAAAAAAAAAAGGAGGCTTTAGGAAGAGATCTTTATTACATATTCCAGCCCTCCAATCAGATGGGCACCCAGTACTTAGGATACCAATGAATTGTGGATAGCAATGCTGACATAGCCATATCCATATCTCTGTCTATTTCTATATCAGCTATATTCATATACACATGTATTGTGTGGTATGTCAGATATACATCATAACACATGCCTCTATAAAATAATGATGTTGATGCTATTTTTACTTTATTTTTTATGTTTTTTTTTTCCTTTTGGTCTGTTTCTTCTTTCACAACATGACTAATATGGAAATATGTCTTACATGACTGCATACATATAGCCTATATCAACTTGCTTGCCATCTTTAGGGAGGGGTGAGGTAAGAAAGGGAGGGAGAAAATTTGGAACTCAAAAATTTGTTAAAACATATCTTTAGGGGTGGCTAGGTGGCTCAGTAAGTAAGAGTGCCAGCCCCAGAGTCAGGAGGACCCTGGATCAGTTCCAGCCTCAGATACTTAACACCTACACAAAAAAAACCTGGCTGTGTAACCTTGGGCAAGTTACTTAACCCAAATTACTTAAAAAAAAATAAAACGTATGTTTAAAATTGTTTTGCCATGTAACTGGAAAGAAATAAAATACTATTTAAAGAAAAAAATGATGTTGAATTTAGTGGATTTATGTGTAATAGGTACAAAAGACAAGCTCAATGACGTATTCCAGGAAAAGGAGTTGGGTAGCTATGTATCAAGTGTGAAAGTTAACAGTTAACAGCAACATGCACTGCTGTTCATGAAACATGAGAAGAAACAAAAGAAAGTCCCTAGCTTGTTGGGAAGCCTCTGTCTGGAGGAATTACAAAATAGTATAGACAAGAATCACAGAAGTTAAGAAAGTATGGTTGGGTTGCATTTGGTACCAGTAGAGTGAGTGAGTACCCATATTGATGAGATCAAAGAACATATTAAAGTGTTTATGTACCTACTAGATGAGTGTTGGATCCTGTACAACTTAGAGATAGGGCAAAGGGTTCCCCCAGAACTCCTGAAATTGAAATGATTTTCTATTTACAAGGTTAACCATGCACATTCAAATGATTCATCTCAGAGCATTTTTCATTCTGGGACAATTTTTTTCTTGTATCCCTAGGCCCTGTGTCCCTGGCATACATTAGGTGCTTGATTGTTTCATGTTAATTGATGTATTGATTGATACTTGCCCCTCAACTCCCTCTTCACTCTGCCCAGGATTTGGAGGATTTCCCACAATGCTTTAGGTCAGCCCCTGAAGAGTGGTTGGTCCAAACAAGATGGCAGTGATTGGTTGTAATTGAGGTACCAATGTGAACTGGCATTTGGGTATCAAGTTGGTGCCAGCATACCTACCTTTGAATGGATACAAAAATAAAAAATTTTAAAAGGAATGAGGGATTGGGTGGCCATATGGGCCTTCAGGTTCTGCATTCTACCAAGCAGGTGTTGAAGGGCCCCATCCAGTGCATGCTGGGAATTCTGGATGGTGCTTCACTGAAAGAAAAGGACCCCCTGGAAGTTTCTTGGCTATTCCTGTATAGAAATCAGGCCACTGCTCCTCAGGCAGGCAGATGGAATGGAGAGTGAGGCGGAAAAATCACCCTCTGCTTTCTTACCTGTATCCTGGCTACAACCTCCCCATTTGTAGCCTCTGTATTTTAAGTCTAGGTATGTAAGAACATTTTCTTCCCCCCAACTTCAGGAGAGTGGGAGGAAGGTGGAGAAGAAGGAGATAGAAGAGACTGGAATTAACTTGTACAGTAAGTGCAAATTGTTGATTACTTTATGCAAATTCTCTTGAAACTCTGTGTCTCATTTTCCTACCTAGAGTTGAAAAAGACAAGCTTCTCTCTGCCAGCAGGGATATGTTAGCTCATAGAAATTCAACGCCTCCTATCAAGGCATTGAATGGCACCGGCTGGCTGGCACCATTATCTACAAAGGGAATTTTCAATGAATTTGGGGAATAGGAATAATGAGCCTGGGATGTGATAAATGATGCCTGCTGGAAAAGTTGTTCAAAACACACACACAAGGTAGCAGTAGATTAAATAAACACAACAGCAAGAAAATTAGCTAGGAATTGGAGCTGAAAGTGAGGCATCTGTAATCTGTTGGGACCAACCCATTCATGCATGACGCATCAGGGTTCCATGGAATTACTCATCCAGCTAACCTTACTTAATTATCTAAGTTCAGCCAAAAGGTCATATACTGATGTCACAAAGTCTTTTGACTCAAAGAAAATTCTATTTGGATCTTTAGAACAAAGGCCTTTTATCTACTAGGATTCCAGAACCACCTTTTGAAAATGGTAAGTATGAGTCCCACAGGTGTGCCTGCTACCCTTCAGAGGAGGTTTTGGATGGAATTAGAAATTGCTTCCTCTCTTCCTTGGCACTGTCTCCTTTCTAAACGAGGAAGAACAAATGATTTAGTAGCAAAGTGGTTCCACTTAGTTCTACCTATGCTCGAAGAGGTATATTCCTAGATCAAATCAACTGGGTCCAAAGGATTAGGAAGGTACATATAGGAGAAATAACACTGGATTTGGAAACAGGACCTGGGTTTTATCCCACTTCTGCTACTAAGTACCTATGTTACCTATGCCATTTAATGTACGTGTCTCAGTTTCCCCCTCTCTGGTGTGAGGGGACCATGAACAGCTCCTAATCCTACTCCGTAAGGTCACATGTTGTCAAACATTCATCCGCACTCTTCATGTCCACCACCCCATAACAGCAGGTACTTTGGCGTGACTGCCAAGCACTCTCTGACTCTTGAAGAGTTGGCTATCACTCTCATTTTTGGTCAGCGGTGTGTGTGTGTGTGTGTGTGTGTGTGTGTGTGTGTGTGTGTGTGTGGCACTACCTCATCTTTTATTCTATGCTAAAATTTGTATTGTAGTTTACCCTTTCAGACCTCACGGCTCTATTCTCCGTCCTGCTCTAGGTAAATTCTTCCTCTTCAAATTTAATCTCACTGTTTCCTAGTTACCTAATCTTCTATGGGCAGTTATGATAAATGTCTAATTGAAGTAATAACAGCATAGTGAAATGAGGTATAAATGAGGATTAGCATAAATTCTTATTTACTCCATCATGCAGCCATAATATGAAAGCCATCTTGTTCTGACCAACCTCTCAATCATTCCAAGGAAGGGGTCAATGCACCTGGGACTTCAGAGCAATCAAACAACAACCAATTAATGTCTACTATGCATTAAACATTGGGATAAAAATACAAAGAATGAAATGACATCTATTCTCAAGGAACTCTACATTCCAATGGGGGAGATAACAGTGTATTTGTAAATACATACATAATATATTTGGTCCTTGGCCGCTAGGTGGCGCAGTGGAGTGCCAGGCCTAGCACCAGGAACACCTGAGTTCAAATTTGACCTTAGGCACTTAATAGCTATGTGACCCTGGGCAAGTCATTTAACCCTATTTGTCTCAGTTTCCTCATCTATAAAATGACCTGGAGAAGGAAATAACAAACCACTCCAGTATCTTTGCCAAGAAAACCCCAAATTGGGTCACAAAGAATCAGACATGACTGAAATGACTGAACAACAATAAAATATAGCTTGTTCTAATTACTGAAGAAGGCCAGGAACTGGCCAAAGGACCCTAACTGCTATACTATACATGAGAAAACTAAGATACAGGTATTAAGTGATACTAGTTAGGGTCATATAGTGGCAGAAATGGGATTCAAAATAAGACTTTTTTCAACTTAACATTTCTTTTATTTCTAATGATTTGAAGCCTTTTTTTTTTTTAAAGTATGGTTGCTTGTAGTTTTGAGGTTTTCTTTGAAAAACTTTTTATATCCTTCAACTTCTTTTAGGGTGGGTGCCACCTCGTAAGAAGAACAATGACAGACTGGAATGTGCTCAGGGAAGGGCATATGCATATACATACATACATACATACATACATGTATATGTAAATATAAATGCATATGTGTATGTGTTTTCCCCTGATAGAATGTAAGCTCCTTGAGGGTAGGTATTGTTGTTGTAGTAGAGTGCTGGACTAGGAGTCAGTAAGATCTGAGTTCATTGAGTCTTGCCTCCTATAGTTATTAGTTGTGTGTCCCTAGATAAGTCACTTAAATTCTCTCAGTCTCAGTTTCCTTATCTATAAAATGGGGGTGATAATAATACCTGCTTTGAAGGAGGAAATGAGATATGTAAAGCATTTTATAAACCTTAAAAAGCACTATATAAATGCTAATATTATTTTTTCTTTGAATCCCCAGTACCTGGCACAGTGCCTGATCCACAGTAGATATTTAGAAGTGTGTTGACTGGATTAGTTGAAGTTTGGCTGGGCTGTTTTTTATTTACTCATCTTCTTGAGAGCCTTGATTCACACAGGTCATTTTGGGGGACAAGGCACTATCACAGAAAACAGTTGGTAGTTCTAGCAATGGTAAGCTTTTTCCGGGGACTTCTGGGTTCACCTAAAAATATAAGATTTCAAACTGAGAACGGGGTAAATGCCAGGCCATATATATATATATAATTGTATACTGTTGGATTTGGCCCATTGTTCTAGCCTGTCAAGATCCTTTTTGGATCCTGGTTCTATTATCCAATACATTTTATTAGCTTTCCTTACCAAGCTTGGTATCATCTGCAAATCTAATAAGATCTAGGTTATATCTTCATCCACAATATTAATTAAAAGCCTTGAACAGAACAGGACTAAGGACAATGTATCATGGACTCCAAAGAAAGAAGAGCCTGTAGTGAAAGCTTAATAGTTCTCAAACTTTTTTGGTCTTGAGATCCCTTCTATACTCAAGTTATTAGGACAAAAGAACCTTAGCTTATGTGGGTTATTTTTAATCAATATTGACTGTATCAGAAGTTAAGGTTGATAAAATTTTAAAATATGTTTTAATTCACTTAAAAATAACAATAAGTCTGTTACATGCTGACATAAATAACATTTTCATGAAAAAATAACCATATTTTTCAAAACCAAAATTTGAGAAAAGTTGTATTGTCTTATGTATTTTTTTAAATCTCTTTAATGTCTATCTTAATAGGAGACAGGATTCTCAAATCTGCTTCTGCATTCAATCTGTTATAATATTTTGGTTGAAAGATAGACAGACAGATAGACAGATAATAGATAGACTGACTATCTGACCTGATACAGATATCTAGTTGGAAAGGGTGGTTTATTTTAATAGACAAATAATGTTTTAGTATTACTGTGAAAATAGATGTGACCTCGAAGTCTCCCTCTCTCCCCTCCCCCCCAAAAGTGCCTTGGGCAGGTGTAGTCAACAGGGCCAGTATTGCCCAACAGATGGTGAAAGCTGAGGACTGAGAAAAGACTAATGAATGTGTTGATCAGGATGTCACTGTTGACCTTATACTGAACAGTTCCTGTCAAATGAAAAAAAAAATACTGAAGTAGTTTGCCAAAGTTCATAGGTCAATGAGATGTGTGAGAGAAAATTAGTTCCAAAGCAGGACTGATAAAAGTTTTTGACCCTTAGAGCAAAGGGCAGGGTCAGTTAAGCACTAGAGACAGACATCATGAGTAGGAAGACTAGAGTCAATTAGAACAGGTAGAAAACATGTTGGAGGCTAAGAATTTGAGTCTGAAATGTTCTCTTTGATTTTCTCCACAGCAGAGGTGTCAACCATGATGCCCCAAGTCAAAGGCAGCCCATATCACTCCCCAATGTGGCTCAAACAAATTAAAATATAACTGGGAAATATTGAACAAAATAAATAAAAATACAAGAAAGCATAGAAAATATTAATATGTGGTTTTCTAAGACAATATGTTCCCACAGGGGTCCTTATATACAATTTAGAGTCCCTGTTTCTATTTGAGTTTGACACCACTGCTCCAGGGGATCCTTTTGAGATAATAAAAAAGATAGAAAATAGATTTAGGAGTAGAAAATTGAATTCAGGAAACAGGAAAGAATAATAATAGTTAAAAATAAGAAGAAGAAAAAGAAGGAAGATTAGGGAATAGGCAATTGAGTCAACTAAAATAAGAAGGGGGGAAAGCCCCGCATCCCAGAAAACCTCTCTATAATTCTGGTGCTATCTGACTATTGCGTCAGATGTAAGCGTTGACCCCAAGTCTTATTTGACTCCAGATCCAATACTTTTTCTATGACTGCACACTATTTGATATGAAAGAACTACTATATCTCCCTTTCAGCCCTTTCCAGGAGCAAGGTCTCCATCTTGGTTTGGCATTCTAGTTACTCAAATCCCACTTGTGCCATTTGCTATCTACATGACCTTGGACATGTTTAATCTCCCTAGACCTCAGCTTCCTCACACATGAAATGAGAGGATTGGACTGGATGTTCTCAGGTCACTTCTAACTTTTAAATATTTGGTTTTATAAGCCAGTGTCCCAACCCTTGTCCTTACCAGCATGGCTGAGTCAGGAGGGAGCATGGCAGACCTTGTGTATCACCTCAGGGAGGAGGCACAAAATACCAGCAACTGCCATAAAAGACTAAAATTTGAGAGAAATGGCTGTCAGATAATTGCTAGACTCCCTCCAATTCCCTGTGTGTGGTCTTCTGATCCAGACTAGCAACCTGAATTCAACAAATGGTTTTCCAGCTAGTCTCAGTGCCTTGAATTTTCAGCAGTGCAAAGTGGTATTGACTGGCCTTTTGAATCACCCTCACCCCATACTTTCCCACGTAATTTCCCTTACCCAGTCCTGGAATTTGCCGAGTTCTTGGCATTATCTATCCCTGACTCATGTGGGATGTGACATCCTCTGCTGTATGTATTTTATTTAATGTTAAGGACCAATTTGAAGAGCTCTGTTTGCTCATTTGGATGGCTAAGTGTGGTAGAGGGCGCAGGAGAGAACAAAACCAAGTCAACAAAAAATTGGCATGCTGAGAAGAAAGAGACTGAGTGCAGTTGTCAAAGTGTTGTTTTTTTTTTTTTCACACACACACACCCCAGGGCTCTATTAGCCTCAGATTGTCTCTTTCCTGTTTGGTCTCACCCTTCCCTCCACCCACCCAAGGAGGTACATGATATAGCGTAGAAAATACTTGGCTGCTAGTATGAAGACCTGAGTTTGGGTCCAGGCTCTGCCAGTAAGTCACCGTGTAATTTTGGACAAGTCACTTCCTCTGTATGTATTTCAATTTCCTTTTCTGTAAACTAGGAAATGTAGAGGCTCAACTAAAATCTGAGAGGCTTTCCACAACTAACAGTGTTTGGACTATTTTCTTTTTAAATTTTTTTTAAATTTAATTTTTATTGATTTTGAACTAAAATACAAAAAGACAAAGGCATACATAGCACAACATAAAAGAGGATTCAATATAAAGCCATGAATTTCCATTTGACACTGTTAACTTCTTTTTTAAAAAAAACTATGTAATAAGTACTACCCATCATTTTCAAAGCTACCCTTCGTTTCTGTACTTTCTTCCAGGTTTTTTCTTTTATTCTCTGCTGTGCACTTTTAATTTTTTTTTCCTATGCCTTACCATCCTGTGCTTGAGAAGGCTACCATTAAACACAAGTATGTGTGTGTGTGTATATATAATATACATACACATATATATAATATACATACATATATATAATATACATACACATATACATATACATACACACATATAAACATATTTGTGAAATCATACTATACATACTTCTATTTATAACTTCTTTCCTTGGCTGTGGATAGCATCTTTCTTTACAAGTCCTTTGGAGTTTATTTGAATATTTGTAGTCCTTAAATGGCTTACTCATTCAAAGCTGTTCTTAGAACAATATTGCTGTTACTGTGTACAGTGTTCTCTTGGATCTGTTCACTTCACTCCATTATTTCGTGCAACTTTTTCCATGTTTTTCTAAAATCAATGAGCTCATTATTTCTTATAAAACAATAGTATTCCCTCATAATCCTAGATCCCAGTTTGTTTAGCTATTCCTCAATTGATGTGCATCTGCACAATTTCTAATACCTTGCCACCATAAAAAGAGCTGTTATAAATATTTTAGAACATACAAGTTATTTTCCTTTTTCCCTGATTACCTTGGGAAACAGACCTAATACTGGTATTACTGGGTGACTGTAGGGAAATAATTTCCCTATTGAAGCCTAAGTTCTCTCATTTTCAGAAGGTAGAGGTTGGATTAGATGATCCCTAATGCCCTTATGAGTTCTAAAGAGTTACGACTTGAAAGGATATTTGCCATACATCATGTCTTTTCAAAGCACTATTGATGCTATTTTCTTTTTTATATCGTTTTCTTCCTAATGACCCGTCCACCAAACCTTTCCTGCACAAATAACCATAGTCAAGCAGAATAAGGCATTATACTGCCAGGTTTTCCCCCTACCTCTGTACTTTTGCTTACACTGTTCTCTACACCAGGTATGTCGAACTCTACCTCCCATCCTTCAAGGGCTAACTCAGGTGCCACATCTTCAATGAAAATTTTTGAGATTCCCCAGTTAAAAATGAATCCATTATCCTATGAACTCTTTATGAACCCAATTTATACCTCTTATGCACAATTCAACATTGCTTTATAATTATGTCTGTGACCTATCTTCTGTCTACTTTAGATTATGTCTTTTTGATCCTGATCCCTCTTAATTCTACTGGTTTCTCTCTGTTGATTATCTCAAGTATATATATCTTGTTTGCATATAATTATTTACATATTCTCCTATATTACATTGTGAACTCCTTAAAAATAGAGGCTATCTTTTGTCTTCATAACCCCAGTGCTTAAGCATGGTGTCTGATACATCCTAGTTATTTAATAAATGCTTGTTCACTTACGTATCTCACTGATGTCCAGCTTTCTTATCTTACTCAGCACCTAGCTCTGGATGGTAGGCACTGGGAAGCTCTCTGGAACTGAAGTAATCTGAAGGGACCCAGTGTGGTATAATGGACAGGAATTTGTTTTGCTTCACTGTGCATATTTCTTCTAAATGTTTTGTTTCTTTTTTTTTCCAGTGGGGAAAGGCTGGAGAGAGAGAGAGAGAAAAAAATACATTTTTATTACTTTTTGAAAAGAAAATTAGACTTAAAATAGCAAGAGCATTGGACAGAAAACCTGGATTTTAAAACTCAGTCTGACACTAATCAGCCATGTGACTTTGGGGAAATCATATCTCACTGGGGCTCAATTTCTTCTTCTACAAAAAGTGGGCGATGAACTAGATGTTCTCAAAGGTTCCTTCTAGTTCTAACTTCAGTGACAATAGCACGATGATGTAGAGGTATCTGGGATACAGAAATGAAGAAGACTGCTTAGCGGGCAAGAGAAGACAGGTACACAAACAACTTAGGACAAAATAGATTGAGTCATGAGAAAGGCACAAAGTGCCATGTTCTGCTTGATCCTGGGTGTCTCTCCCCGGCAACCCCCCATCCCCATGCCCTTCCCTTGTTCCTTTTTTCTGTCTATATACTTGTTTGGGGATCTCAGAAACTTCCATGAATCATCTTTTTTTCTAAAGCTTTTACACAGAAATATTTATTTCAAAAGGTATAATTACAAACATACAAACTTACTCCTTCAACTCATAGACCTGAATTCTCCTTCCCTGTTGTACCATGTAAGTCTCTGGGAAGGGGAAGAGGGTTAGGGTTATAGCTTAGCTTGGTTCCCCTAGAGGAGAGTCTCAGTTTCATGTCTGAGATCCGTCTTGTGCTCAAGTCTCAGGTACACTGGCTTCTCTAGACTTCTTTCCTGGGATGACTGACTCCTTTTTTCCACCTGCAATCCTGGTTCCAGTTTTACTATGGCTTGAACTCTCCATTTGGTGCTGTGAAAATCACTTCCAGCACCTGTAACAGAGGAGGACAAAAATGCAGGAAAGAAACAAATACCCCCAGACCCCTTTCTCAGAGCCAGGGTAAAAGAAAGACAAAGCAAGGGAAGGAAGTCCTTTCCCTTTCACAGTTCATTTCTTGGCATTCATGCTGATGATGAGTTGGGATATTCATCTTTTGGACATAACAGATAAGAGTGGCCAAAAAAATCAACTATCATTTCCATGAAAATATCAGTTCTATTGTAATGGACAACTGAGAAAGCAAGACAGCGAAACCAACAATAATTTGATAGGAGTGTTTATTAACTGGCCGGTGACTGCCTCTCAGAGGGAAAGACAGCAGCGAGCTTTCTGTTAAACATAATTTTATAGAAAATGTGGTTGCTAGCAACAGAGTATGTTTCCAAGGGGGTGCAGTCCATTAGTATTGTTCCTACTGAAGCGAAGCGAAGCCATGATCCCTTAGCAAAGCCTTGGATACAAACATAAACAGACCTGAATCTGTGAGAATCTGTGGCATTTTTCTAGCAACACAGGTGAAACATTTCTTTACTATTGGGGCCTACGAGGTGGTTTCCAAGGAACCTAGTAGGGGTCCCCTCTAGCAGGTTTAAGGGGCATTGGTGTATGATTTCTGGTGGTCACTTCACTATATTTATCTATAAATCCAGTTTCAGTCTCTCTCATGAGCCTCAGTCTCACAATACTGTCTTTTGGGTATCTCAACTAGATGTCCAACAGGTACCTCAAAGTAGACATATAATATTCATAATCTTTCTAATTATTGATAATATTTCTCCCCAAATCCTCCCCCTTTTCCAGATTTCTTTTTATTGTAGAGGCCACCATTATCTTCTCAGGCACTCAGACTCTCATCTTTAATGTGGTCCTTGACTTTTTACTTACACTCACCCCACATATCCAGTCTGGTGCCAAATCTTGTCCTTTTTACCTAGTTCAGGCCCTCAAACCTTTTACCCAAACTATTGTAAAAGCTTGCTGGTTGTTCACCCTGACTCAAGTCTCTTCCCAATATACTCCATGTTCCACTTAACTGTCAAATTGATCTTCCTAAAGGAAGTCTGGGCAGACCACCTCGCTATTCCATAAACTCCAGTCTATTAAACTCTGTATTACTCAGGATCAAATATCCATTTGGTTCCTAAAGTGCTTCACAACATGGCCCCTTCTTACCTTTTCAGTTCTTTTCAGTCTTCTTATCCTTTATTCCCCTTTGCACACTCTGATTCAGTGACACTGGCCTTCTTGCCATCCCTCACACATGATACTCTTCTCAACTCTGTCTTTTCACTGATTGTTCCCCCATTCCTGGAATGTTCTCCTTCTTCACCTCTGTTTCCTGAATTCTCTGTCTCCCTTCAAGACCCAATTCAAATTCTGCCTTTTGCAGGAGGTCTTTCAGGTCCCTACCACCACTAATGCCTTCCTTCTGAGATTGCTTTTCCCTGCTTTCTCTATATCTTGTATGTTCCTATTTATTTACATCTATTGCCAATATTAGAATGTAAGCTCCTTGAGAACAGGAAACGTGTTTTTTACTTTCTTTGCATCTTGGAGTACTTAGAGCAATATCTGGCATACAGTAAGTACTTTAAAAATGTTTGCTGATTGACCAAAAAATGAGTATATTACAGCTGCTTCCTAATATATAGAACCCTCCCAAAGTAAAATGAGTTACATCAGTATGTGGTGAGTTCCTCCATCAATGGAGCCTAAAAGTGGAGGCCAAATGACTGATAGGCAGGGAAGTTTGGGAATACAAGTGTTACATCAAGTCTGAAGTCCCCTTACAATTCTAAGAGTCTGTGATTCTTTGACTTTTGCTTCCTGGGACATTCTTTGCAGAGCTCAGAGCCATTATAAAACTTGTTGAAAGTTGGAAAAATATACCTCTTCTCCAAAGAGTTCTATAGAACTAGAATCTTCTTTCAATGTAAGATAGAATTATGCCTTATTGAATTGGCCTGAATTAATTCAGAAACTGTTATAATGTGGATGGTGTGGGATGGGTTTGCCAAGAAAATTGATTTCACTTTGATTCAATTCAATTCAATTCAATTCAACATTTATTAAGCAGCTACTTTGTGCAAGCCACTATGTAATGGTATAAAAAGATTGTGGGAGGAATATTTAACCTACCTAAAGGAACTATTGTATGTATTTTAAAAGCACCCATTTAAAGAGAAGGAACTTAGAATACATTCTTATCTATTCATCAAAGTAAGACCTGAAGAAGCTTTATTTGCAATGCTTTTATAAGCTTCTTTCCAATTATAGAATATGGAATCAGAATCAGAGAATTTCAGAATTGAAAGTGATCTCTATGGCCATTGTGGAAGTTATACCACCAGAGAATTCCCTCTGCAATGCATCTGATAAATGACAATCTAGCCTTTGCTTGAAGTTCTACAATAAGAGTGAGGGATTAAAATTTGATTATAATAATAAGCTGCTAAAAATAAAGTTAAAATGAGTGAGGAAAGGAAAAAGAACCTGACCATAGATAACTACTATGGTGTAAAAGAAAATCTGGGGACTTGCTACCTCTTGAGTTAATTTCTTCTGCCCCAATTCTTAGGAAGTGTTTTCTGGCATTAATCCTAAATTTTCCATAATGTACCTTTCACCCACTGCTCCAGGTATTCAAAGGGCCAAACTTGAGGACCTAGAGGGCCACATGTGGCCTTGAGGCCACAGGTTCTCCACCCCTATTCTAGACTGTCCAGATCTTTTTTGATGACTCTGTCATCTAGTATGTTTGTTACCTTTTGAGTTTTGTGTAATTTGAAAGTTTGATAAAGATGTGGCACCTATACTATCATATAAGATATTGATAAAAATGTTCGACAACTCTGAGTCAGTCCTTAGAAACATTTGAATTTATCTTATTATATTTATCATCTAGAGCTCATCTCTCCATCTTTTCCTGTGAGAAATAATTCATTTGGAGCACTACTCTATTCCAATCAGTATTAATCAGTTTGCTATGAGTCCATAAAAGTAGTAACTATAAGTTCTGTATATTAAGCCCCAGAACTGTGAGCTGCAGATTGTATAAGTTTATTTGCTTAATCATAGGGAGCTAACTAGAGGCCCTCCACCATTGCTTTTTCTTGTTACAGAGAACAAGCCCAGCATGGTGAAGGTGACTCAATGACATGAATAATTCCTCCATTTTTTTTTTGTAACTGCACCACTCACTCTTCTCCAACATGAGGAGGTGACCATTTTATGACCACCTAGCCAGCAGAGATGCCCCATGCTTCACACTACCTGAGACTCACCCCAGTTGACAAAACATTTCTAGCTGATGCATCATTTTTTTTTCTTGCTTTTTGGAGGGGGGAAGGCAGAGCAATTGGGGTGATTTGCCCAAGGTCACATGGTTAGTAAGTGTTGAGTGTCTGAAACCCAATGCATCATTTTTTGACCCTCAAAGAAAGATCTGTCAACCAATGTGATTCTGTATTTTGTACTGTAACCCCTTTAATGTTCAGGTATTAAATCTGATATCAAGCCTCATAAAAAAAAGGCCCTGGAAGAAGGGGGCATCTCAGATCATGAGGAAGATTTTAGGTTCACTTCTTTAGAAGGCACCACAGACCCTTTGATAAAGTGCCATTGGATCAGAGCCCTCTCTCAGTCTTTTTTATTGTAGGTCAGATAATTTTAATCCTCACATCCCACAAGATACTTCATTAAGGAATTTTTTTATTAAAGAAATAAGAAATCTTTATTATTATCTACAAGTTTTTTTTTTATTAAATGCTTTATTTAAAACTAGGCAAACTAACTCTTTAGCACTCTTCTGATGATCTTATGTGTAATCATGCATAACTATTACACAAAAGGAAATTATACTAGTCTGGTATGACCTGTTCTTCATGAAGCCTTACTGATTCTCTGTGATCATTGCTAGATATTTATTCATCAGTCATACTTTTAAAAATATTCTAGAACTTTGGTAGAAATCTAAGTCAAGTTCATTAGTCTATGGTTTTCAGAGTCTCTACTCTTTCCCCCACTTTTTTTTCTTTTCTGACAATCAGGATATTTAACCTCCCATCCTATGGTATCTCTCCCATTTTACATCATTGTTCAGAGATAATGGCTCTATAATCATATTTGTAAATTATTTTCCTTGAGGACAAGTTATTTCAATTTATTATGAGCATCTAGGTTCCCAGGTTCTCCTGACTCCAGATCCCACATTCAAAGCATGTAGTATGTCCACTAACCATGTAGTACCTCATACCTTTCCTCTCACACAGGGTATATGTATACCTACTCATTCTTTGGGTTTTCTCCCTCTAATCTGCCCTCACATTGACAGGTCTAGTTTCCTAAAGAAAGACCAATATGTGGTTACATTAAAATTCTCTTTGGGTGCTAAATGTAATCCTATAATGGGAAAATACATTCCCCTTCCCATCACTTAGCTCTAAAGCCCTCACTACTCTGCTTCCATTTATACAAACCAGCCACTCACAATGATGGCACTCTTAGAGTTTAAATGTAATGATCTATTTAACAATAATTCAAAAGGAATAATAGTGACATAAGAGCTACTCATATTTAAGCAAATGAAAGCATAATGTAATATATAGAATAATAACTGCAATCTACACATAAACTTGAATTACACTCTGCAACAAGGCACTCAGTATCAATGTGGGAAGAATAGACACACACATATACATAAAGTAGGAAAATTCATGTGCTAGGGGTAACTAACAGTTATGAACTGCAGGTGTGTATGTTATTGGTCCGTTCAGTACCATACCCACCATACAAAGCTGTTTCTCTGATAATCTGCTAGTCTTCACTACTCTCTGGCTAGGCAAATCCTGTTCTCTCTGCTTTCAAACTGATGAAGCTTTTACAGTTTTTTTTTTTAAATAATTACCTTAAAAGGGCACTAGAAAAAAGTGGTGCTATCAATTTTTTTTAATTTGAAGCTGATTTACCCAGGGTTACACAGCTAGTAAGTGTCAAGTATTTCAAGGCATATATGAACCCAAATCCTCTTGACCCCAGGGCTGCTACTCTATCCACTGCACCACCTAGCTGTCCCTATCATTTCCTTCCAATCCAATCAGATTGTAGCAAACAAAGCTCACAGTAAAAACAATTAAGGTTACCTCCCTGGACTCACAATGCTTCATATGCCAGGATCCAATTAGATCCCAACATCTTTTATTTCCCATAAATCAAAGTAGTGGCAACACCTTTCCTTTTTTAAAATTTTCTCTCTCCCACCAGAGAGGGCAGCAAAGAGTAACAGGTGCTTCTGGAAGGCTTTACCTTACTTAAACTCTTAAACTAAAGTTCTTCATTCCCTTAAGTAACATTGAACAGCAATAGCTGAAGCTCTGTTCTAATCAGCTTCAGTCTTTATTCAGGCAATCAGGAGCTAGCAGCTGAAGCCTTCTTGTCAGCTGACTGTTCTTGCAGTGATTTCTTCACCTCAGATTGAGTTGCTCCAGAGTTCTTTTCTCCCTCTCCCATCCCCTTCCCACCCTACTGACTTTCCCACCTTTCTTTGCCAAATTTTTTCACTTTCACCAGGTACTTCAACCTCTTCAGCACATAACCATCAATAGCTTAAATGAAAACTTCATGGCACTTGGCAATTCATCTTTCAAAGATGAAGTAAAAACTCACTAAATTTCATCCATAAAATCAGTAGACCTTATTTAATCATCCCTTAGTTTCTAAACAATTGTGTGATTTTCGTGTCTTACCCTTTTAGGTCTTGAAACAGTTAAATGAAAATGGGCTAAGGGCTCAGAATGCCATGTAGCTCCAGCATTAATTAATTCTCCAATAACATTGTGTGTCCTTGAAAATTGATTCTTTATACTCATATTTTTAAATTTTTTATTTTTTAAATTTTTATTATTTTATTTAATAAAAGTTCTTAGTTTCCTTAAACTATCAAACTGCTCATATACAAATGAGGCATCACTTTACATCCTTTGCAAAATGATTTAAGCCTTTATATTTATACCACAGTTCATTTTCTTTCCAAAATGCTCAAATTCCATTTGACAAATGTTTATTTTATTTACACACATTTTAGTAAATTTAATTAAGCCAAAGTTTTTTTTTCCTACTTCTTTCACAAAACCCTTTATTTATGGATGAAGTAATACTTTGCATCCCTTACCAGTTGATTTGAAGTGGACAATCAAGAAACAGAGGACAGCAAAGCCAATTATAATTTGATAGGAGTGTTTATTGGCCGTGGTGACTGCCTCCCCAATAGAGAAGACAGCATTGAGTCTTCTGAAAGGTATACTTTTATAGAGCTAGGTGTTGCTAATCAACAAAATGTGGTTCCAAGGGGGTGTAATGCCGTTTCTAGTGAAGCCACCGTTGATGCTGTTTCTAGTGAAGCCTTAAAGAAAAACAAACCTGTATCTGGGGTAGGTTTACAGGTGAAAAGTTCCTTTACTATTGTAGCCTATTAGGTGATTTCCAGGGACCCTGGTAGGGGCCCCTTCTGGCAGGTTTGGGGGGCTTTGGTGTATAATGCACTTCAGATTCAATGCTTTTTATTTATGCAAAAGTACTTTTTCTCTACTTTTCATCATTAAACTACTTCACATTCAAGGGCTAAGGTATGATATTTATAGTATGTATTATGCTATGCTGCCTTTTATAGGTTCGTTGAATGTAGAGCTGAGAGAGAGAAATAATCAAGTCCAATTCCCTCATTTTACAAATGGAAAAAAAATGAGACTCAGAAAGGGTAAATGAGTGCCAAAGGTCACACAGTGAGTTGGCTCACTCAGATTTCCTAACTTCCAGCTTAGTGCTGTTTCCACTACAGGTCTGAAACCTTGAAGTTGCCCTTGACTGACTTCCTTCTTTCTTCATTCCCATATCCAATCAGTTGCCAATTCTAGCTGACTCAACTTTCACAATACTTCTAGAATCATACTGTCACTATCCTAATTCAGGCCACTTATCACTTTTGGCCATGAATTTTGAAACAGCCTCACTAGAAGTTTGGATTCAGTCAAAAAGCCACACTTGAGGACCTGGAGGGCCATGGGTAGCCTCGAGGCTACAGGTTCTCCACCCCTGCCCTAACTGCTTCCAGTCTCTCCCTTGTCCATTTCAATCTCCACACAAAGGCCAAAATCCTCTCCCAAAAGCTTGGATCTTATCTTGTTACTCCACCACTCAAAACCCTTCTGGAGTTCCCTCTCTTCTCTAAGATAAAATCAAATGTGACATTTAAATCCCTCCATGATCTACTTTCCAGATTTATTTTGTAATACTTCTCTTCATACAATCATTGTTCCAATCACATTATCCTAGTAATTATTCCTAAACTCTGCATTTTATCTCCTCTCTCTGTGACTCAACCTTGGTTTTTCCTCATACTGAGAATTCATTTGACTTTTCCCTCTCTGCTTCTCCTTTCAAGTCTTACTTTAGTTCTTAATTCCAATGAAGCTTTCCCTGGTCTTCCCAGGGATTAGTGCTTTCTTCTTCATCATAACACCTACTATTATACATAAGCTCATAGATCTAGAACTGGAAAGGACCTTGGAGATTGTCTACTCTAACTTCCTCATTTACAGATGAGGACACTGAGATCCAGAGAGATTAAATAATAGCTTACTTACCCAAGGTCACATAAGTAGGAGGCATCAGAGGCAGCATTCGAATCCAGGTCCTTTGACTTCAGAGCCAGTACTCTTTTTAATATACCATACATAATACAGTTTTCCCTTCCACATCACAGAGGTACAGCACCCTTACGATCTAGAAAAATCCACATAAAATTTTTTGGCTCGCCCTTGGACCAGAGAAGAAGTCTGAATTTTTTCTTTTTCTTTTATGGGGTGTTTACAGTACCTGACTGTAAAATTTGGGTTGATATTATCCAATACTATACATAAATTTTATGCATTTCTGAGTTTCTAAACTTTTTCTGTGTCATCTGTTGACCTTCGCATATAGTCAGTGGCTTCCATAAAACTCCCATTTAATTTCTTATGCCAACCTGCGATATAGTGAAACCTCAATGGGGAAAGTCATAATGTGGAAGGGATAACTATTCTTCATATCTTCACATTAGCTGTGTCTGTTCTGTGGAATGTAGGCTCCTTTAGGGCAGAGGATAGTTATTTTTTTATCTATGTATCACCAGAACCTAGCATAGAGTTCTGCATGTAGTAGGTGCTTAATAAATATTTATTTACTCCAGTGCCTCCCAAAGAGAGACCAAGCTGTCAGCCAAGAGGAAAAAAATGATAAAATCCCTTTTGGAAGATCAGTGGCAGGTAGTATACTGTTCAGGAACTTCACAGATTTGGAGAACAAGCCTCCAGGATGAATGAACAGGATTTCACAGAGCCAGGCCAATGGAAAGCAGAAGCACGGCCTGGATTGATTGGTGATTTTTGCCAGCAGGTGACCCTTCCTGTTTATCTGACAAAGCCTGTGGCTTTGTATCTAGCTTCCAACAGGGCAGGAGATGAATGGTAGCAAATTGATAGTGACCTTGGTAGTTTGTAAGAATTCTTAGATAATAACCACATGCCTTCAGCCTAACAAAAGTTATCTGTTTTCTGGGGGGTGCTTTAGACATAGCTGCTTCATCACTTACATCCTTTTTTTTTTTGTGCTTTCTAGTGTTGAATCATCAGAAGCTCCTTGGTTCCGTTCTGCACCTCCTCAAAAGCTCAATACCAGACTGCGACCTGGGAGCACCCCCTGTCCTCTGCCATTGTCTCTATCTCTACTAACCCAGCAGGTGTATTCAAACTCTTAGGATGTGAGTCCAGGCTCCCTATGGATTCTTGGATAGCAGACAAATTTCTAAGGTCCCTCTCCAATTTGGCTCCCTTTTAGCTTTATAGACTAATTTTATATGACTCCATTTCAGTAACTCTCCATTCTTGTCATGTACTTGCTATATTCTTCATGTATTCCCCAGGCTAAACTAGACTGTTTCAAGTCATTCCCTAGATTGGACATGTTGCCTCTCCCCTTAGTACCTTTGCAGAAGCCTCTCCCCATGCCTGGTATGCAGGCCTTCCTCACCTTTGCTCTTAGAAGCACTAAATTCCATCAAGACTCAGCTCAGGCGCCACTTTTTAGGGGAACACTTTCTTGATTTCTTCTATACCTCCCATCAAACAGTCAGTTTATTTTTAAAATTTACTTATCTGTGTATGTATTATTCTCCTTCCCCCCTCCAGAATGTAAGCTCCTTTAATCATTCACTCAATAAACATTTATTTAGCACCGACGATATGCCAGACACTGTGAGATAGAAAGAGAAATATGAAGTCACTGCTCTTAGGGAGCTTACATTCTATAGAGGGTGACAACAAATATATATATATATATATATATTTATAT
>NW_027187200.1:377282-479684 GCF_028583685.1 Petaurus breviceps papuanus
CTGCATTGTTGAGAAGAGTCCAGTCTATCAAAGTTGGTCATCACACATACGTTGTGTCTGTAATTGTGTACAAATTCCTCCTGGTTCTACTCTTCTCACTCAGCATCAGTTCTTTTAAGCCTCTCCAGGTAAATATGAAGACCACCTGCTCCCCATTTCTTATAGCACAATAATATTCCATAACATGCATATGCCACAACTTGTTCAGCCATTCCCCAATTGATGGACACCCCCTTAATTTCCAATTCTTTGCCACAACAAAAAGAGCTGCTATAAACATTTTTGTACATATGGGTCTTTCTCCCATTTCTATGATCTCTTTGGGATATAACCCTAGGAGTGGTATTGCTGAGCAATATATCTTTTACTTAAAATTCTCAGAGATATATCATTTATTCTAATTTTTAATAATGTGATTTTTAATATTAAGCTTCACATACCCTTTTGGAATGTATTGTGGAATATGGCATAAGGTTCTGGTCTAAATTTAATTTCTGCCAGATTGCTATCCATTTTTCTCAACAGTTTTTATGAAAGAAGAAATTTTTTCCAAAGTGGTTTATATTTTACAATTTATTGAATACTGGGTCATTGAATTCCATTGTTTCTGACTCTCCTTGTTTCTGACTCTTCTCTGTTCATTTGATCTACCTCTCAATTTTAAAACTGACATCAGATAGTTTTGATGACTATGGCTTTGTACTAGAGCTTGAGATATGGAAGTGCTTTTCCCTTTTTGTCCCTGTCTTTTTTCCAAAGTTTCCTTGATATTCTGGATCTTTTAGTTTTTCAAATAACTTTATTATTATGTTATTATGCCCTGTGAAGTGTCTCTTTGGCAATTTGATTGATATAACATTAAAATAATGCATTAACTTCAGTAGCATTGTCATTTTTATTATATTGGCACAACCTATCCATGAGCATGGAATATTTCCATAGTTATTTAAATTGTTCTTTATTCCTTTAAGAAACACTTTGTAATTGAATCTTTACAAGTCTTTTGTGTGCTTTAGTAAATTTATCTCCAGACATTTTATGCATTTTGGGGTTATTTGGATAGGGATTTCCCGTTCTATTTTTACCTCATGAATTTTCTTATTATTACACAGAGATACTCTTGAATTTTGAAGATTTATTTTGTAGCCTGCAATTTTGCTAAAATTCTAAGTAAAACTTATATTATTAGTAAATCATCAGGAGATAAAAAAAATTTTGTCTCCTTTTTACCTACCAAAACCTTTAATTTCTTTCTCTTGTTTTATTGCTATTGCTAGCATTTTCAGAGTTTTATCAAACAAGAGTAGAGGGAACATTCTTGCTTTTCTGCCATATTTATTGGGAAAAGTTCTAATATAGCCCCATTAAACATGATGCTTGCTTTTGGTTTTAGATAGACACTTTTAATTATATTTTAAAAAGGTCCCTCTATGTGTAAACTTGGTAGGATTTTTAGTAAAAATGAGAGTTGTACTTTGTCAAAGGATTTTTCCCTACCTATTGAGTTTATAGTTTTGGATGTTCTCATTTTAATATGATTAATTATTTTCCTAATATTGAACCATCCATCCTTAAACCCCTGGTATAAATCCAAATTGATTGTGATGAATTATTTCTTGAATGAACCTTAATAGTCTCTTTGATAGGATTTTAAGATTTTTCATTGATATTCCTTAATGATACTGGTCTATAGTTCTCCTTCTGTGCTTTATACTTCCCTGGATATGGTATAAGTACTATATTTGTCTTAAAAGGAATCTGGCAGGGCACTTTCTTTCTCAGTTTTTGAGAAAAATTTCTGTAATATTGGTACTAATTGTACTTTAAAAGTTTCATAGAATTCTCCCTTCAATTTATCAGGACCAGGTGGTTTCCACCCCATCCCCCCAAATTTGCCGTTTCCTTTACACCTAGTTCTAATTTCTTTGCTGAAATTGGATTATTTGAGATCTCCATTTGACCTTTGGTTAGTTTGAATGCTTTCTATTTTTAAGGTATTTCTCTGTTTCCTTAGTATTCTCAGCTTTGTTAGCACCTAATTGCTTAGGAGGTTCTGATAATTCTTTTTCTTCTGATTTTCTTCTTCTTTCACCCTGTTCATTTGCTAGTTTAGACTTTATTTCCATCTTGTTTTTAATAAGGTTGGCTACCAATATTTTCAGAGACCTAGCTATTACTTTTATTTATCATTTCCATAGCCTATTTTTGGTGTCCAGTTTATGTATTTATCTTCTAATTTTGTGCATCTCCTCTGTTGTTCTTATTTCCCATTCCCTTAATTTCTGGCTTTCTAATTTTAAAAATGCATATTCAATTGGTTGTTCTCTTTCTTAAATTTTTTTAATATGTACTTCAAAGGGATGTAATTTTTCCCCTGAGGATTGCATTCTTGAAAATTTGGCATGTTGTTTAAAAATTATCATGTGTCATATAATTATTAATTATGTCTATGATTTTCTTCTTTTACTCACTCATTATTTAGGATTTCATTAATTCTTCATTTGAGTCTGTCTTTTATTTGTGCTCCCAGAACTAATAACTATTTTGCTTTGTATTTATGCTTTGTAAAGAGTGCATTTACTATTTCTACCTTTTTAGTTTTGTTTGAATTTTAAAATATGTTTCTTGTAAGCAATAGGCTAAGGGGTTTTGTTTTCTAATCCAATTTGTCACTCTTGAAATTTTATAGGATTGTTTAATATACTCACATTTAAAGTTATTAAAGTTAGGTTTCTATTTTCTTTGATATGTATCTAATGCTATTTCCCCCCTAAATTTGGGTTTATTTTTCCTCTTCTGCTGCAAACACAATACTGTCTCCTCAGTTATTTTAACTTAGTTGATTTTAAGACAGCCATGTTTCCAGGAGCTCTCTTACCCTCTCTCTTGAGTCCCTGAAGCATCCCCCCCTTTGTTGCTCCTTTCCATGGTTTTGGAGTTTTTACTTGTTAGTTTCTTTCTCTTGCTTTTATTTAATTTCTTAAAAATTCTTGCTGCCAGATCCCAAAGTTCCTTTAAAAGTTAAATTTACCTACAGGTAAATAAATGCTGGCAGAAAACACCAAAGCAGTCATTTTTTGATTGGTCCTTACATGACAGTCTTTAAATATGTCAGAAAAGCTTCGTGCTGTCCTACCCGATTTCTCTAGCATTTTAAGGTTAAAATATCTAGTAAACATGGACACAGCAGTAATGTTCTAAGTAGGAGGAATATAAACGACAAAGAACATTTAAATGGTGAGTGGGAAAGACTGGCAAACTAGCTAGCTCTTGGCACTTGGAAACATGTCCACAGCCTAACTACAGTCATCCAACCCAGTAAGAGAAATGTATTCCCTGATTGTACAGTTCATTATTGCCCTCCCCTTGGTCATTTCCCCCCATTTGCCCTAAAATTTCTTCCCCGGGCCCATGTCCACCCACTCATCCAGACATCAGTTGCCCTCAGGAGCTTTTCTCCTAAGGTAGGATGAGTGTTCTTACTAAGCACCAAAATAATCTCTGGAGACTATATCCAGTATAAGGTCTTCATATCCCTTTATGGAATATCTCTCTTCTGCCATGGGAGCATTCATCACTGAAACAAGATTTCCTTCTTTCTCTCCCCTATTTAAATCTCTCCCTTTACCTCCTTGCCTATTCTCCTATAGACTCTTATTTCCCCTTCATTGTTAGCCTTTGATTTGATTAGGGTACCTCACATATTCCCCTCTACCTTCTTCCTTACCTCTCCCTTTTATGTGCCCTCCCATTGTGGAGTTTAGTCCCATAAAAAATGTTGATTCACCTGCAGGTTGGATTTTGTGTGGTTTAGTTCATGATGTTTCAAGCCTTTTTATCCATTATTGGACTTTTACTTTCAAGATTGTCTCCTTGTGTTCATTTAGAAAGAAATCTCTTAATGGTCTCACTGTTATTATTTTGTTCTTGTTCTAGGTTGTTGCATTTATTTACCTTTCTTATATTAATGTTATCTGAGATGTTTCAAAAACAAATAATTTCTTCATGTCTGATTTTCTTTCTAAGAATGATTTAGATGTCTCTGTCTGCTCTGGTTTCTGTGTCTGTGTGTCTGTGTCTCTATTTTTCTCTGATCTTGTCTCTGTGTCAGTATCTCTGTGCCTCTGTCCTCTCTGTCTGTGTGTCTCTCTCTCTGTCTCTCTCTATGTCTTGGTCTCTCTCTGTCTCTGTCTCTCTCTGTCTCTCTTTCTCTGTCTCTCTGTCCTCTCTGTCTCTCTCTCTGTCTCTCTGTCTCTGTCTCTCTCTGTCTCTGTCTCTCTCTCTGTCTCTCTCTCTCTCTCTGTCTCTCTCTCTGTCTCTCTGTCTCTCTCTGTCTCTCTCTCTCTCTCTGTTTCTCTCTCTCTCTCTCTCTGTCTCTCTCTCTGTCTCTCTCTCTCTCTGTCTCTCTCTCTGTCTCTCTCTCTCTCTGTCTCTCTCTCTGTCTCTCTGTCTCTCTGTCTCTCTCTGTCTCTCTCTCTCTCTCTGTTTCTCTCTCTCTCTCTCTCTCTGTCTCTCTCTCTGTCTCTCTCTCTCTGTGTCTTTCTTTCCCTTCCACCTTTTCCCTTTAATGGATAAGCTCAGGCTTGCAGGTAGATCACTTTGAGTTTTAACTCAGAACACATTATTCCATTTTCTCCTGCTCTTGGGGTGGGTACAAAATAGTCTTCTTTTATTTGAATTTTCTTAATCTTTATATTCTTCTGGTCACTTATAGAATTAGTTATTTGTCCATAGGATTGTTAACTAACTATATGCATCTTGGAGTTGGCAGTATAGAGTTGTTGTTTTTTTCTGGACGTGATCTGTGAATTCTTTCAATTGGCACTTTTTTGTGTGTTGAGAAGTTTTAGGTAGTTCTCTTGTATTATTCACTTGCATTATGATAGTCAGGATTTTTGACTTGTGATCTTCTAAGAGACCTGGAATCCTTACCTCATCCACACGTCCTGTCTTTGAGATCATTGTGCTTTACTTGTATGAAAAAAGATCATGTTTTCTTTTCATGTCATTGCTCTTTGTCTCTTTTCCCAGATTTTCTTGCACTCCTGGGCATTTGCATTCCTAATGAGCTGTTCTCTCCTGTTAGTTCAGTGAGATCTGCCACCATGGATTCAAGTTTTTTTATTTTCTGCCAATTATTTCTGCTGTGCAGGGCATAAATTTTGCTTTCACAATTCTTATTTCTCTTTTAAACTATTCAGGAACATCCTGCTGTGGTTCTATCCTCTCTTCGGAATCCACAAAGTCCTCTGCCTCATTGGGTGTTGATTCATTTTTCTTTCTCTTGAAATATTTATTCATAGAAGTCTGTTACTTTTTTACCTTATCTGGAGGGCACATTCCTCTTGTTATTAATATCTACCCTGTTGGTTTATCTGCTTATGCTCAAGGTCTTGAACTGAGTTTTCTTCCTCCTGGAATATTTGGTAGTTTCAGTCTTTTTTCCCTTTATATTCTTCTCTGGCTCCCTTTCTGATTCCTTCATTTTTGGTGGTGGTTTCCCTGGGGTCTGGACCTCCAAGCTGCTTTACTGTTGCACAACCTATGCTTTACAGGTCTCAGCATCTCTTTCAAGTGACTTCTGGGGAGTCAGAACTAGTCCCAGCTAGATGCTGGACTCTTTTCCTAGGGCTTAGTGGAGCATCAGAAAGCATATGAGTGAACACACACATCCTACCTCAGTTCCCTGTTTGTCATCTTTCTAGCTGAGCTCTGTTGCTGTGCCCAAAGTTGCCTCCCTGCTATCCCAGGACAGCAAGCTTAGGCTTTTTGGTTTCCTGCCACTAGGACGAGCAGGGATCGAACTCCGTTTCAAACTTGTGGGTCAGTTCATAAAACCTTGCTAGTTAATGGGCTAAAGATTAGCCCTCTCTGCTGTTAGTTTATTGAATTGTTACATCATTTGGGTTCTTCATGTCCTAGACCATGGAGACAGCCAAAATTGCTCTTCTATTATGCATAATTCCAATTGGGGGAGTTTTGAGGCATCATGAGCATCTGAGAAGGTATCTAGGGTTCATCTGGTCATATGACCATCCTGATACTTTTTAGCCAACATTCATTTTTTTTTATATTTGAACAGAAATCAGACTCTCACCTGGAGACACCACCTAATTGGTTGGCCCCCTTTTCTTCCGCTGGAGGGCAATCCTTCTTTTTCTTGCCTTACTTCTTGGGCTCAGAAAGAAGGATGAACTCACACCTTGTTTTTCACTGCTACTCCCAGATGCTTTCTCTACCATCATGCCTCAAAGATTTTTCATCTTTTGAGTTCTATTAAATCTGTTTATAACCATCCCCTTCTCTTCTTGTTGCTTTGTCACTGACTTTAGCACCTGGTTTACCATCTTCCCGTTTACTTTATGTCCTCTTGAATGCCAACAGAGGCAGTTAGATGGCACAGAGAATAAAGTGTTGACCCTGGTATCAGGAAAACTTGCATTTAAATCCATTTTCAGATACTTATTAGATATATGACTCTGAGCAAGTCACTTAACCTGTCTCTGTCTCAGTTTCTTCATCTGTAAAATGGGTTAATAATAGCACCTCTCTCCTGGACTCCCAGCATCGTTGTGAGGATCAAATGAGATATTTGGGAAGTATTTTGCAAATCTCAAGGTGATATAGAAATGTAAGCCATTGTTATTGTTTGTTGTTGCTATAAACCTGTCTGCCTTACAAGCATGTTTCAGTCTGTGAATCATTTGAAGGGAGCAGGGGAAAGCATTGCCTTTTTCTTGATAGCCCATTCAAATTAGATTGTATCTCTTTCTTCTTTTTCCCTTATAAACATCTTGGAAAACTTTTCAGTGCTTGGTGCTTCCATTCCTCAACCATACGCCTCTTCTCAGACCCTTGTGAATCAATTCTACCTCTACTCTCCTACTGAAACTCCTTCCCTCCAAGGTCACCAATGACCTTATAATCATCAAGTACACTGGACTTTTTTCAATTCTTTTTCTCCTTGATTCCTTTATTGGTTTTGACTTTACAGCCACCTCCTGCTGCAAACACTCTCCTTAAGCTTCAAAGAAACCACACTCTACCTGTTACCTCCTACATCTTAATCAGTTCCTTCTATGTCTCCCCACCCCAACTTCTTTTCCTTTTGTCAGTGTCTTAACATGTGTGTCCCTAAAAAGTTTGTCCTTGAGATTCTCTTCTATTGCTCTATTCTCTTTTTTGGTAATCTCGTTAAGGTTTATGGTTTCGATTACTAATTGATTATGCAGATAACTCTCAAATCTTTATCTTCAGTACTGACTTCTCTTCTAAACTTCAGACTTGCATCTTCTGTTGTCTACAGGGTGTTTCCAACTGGGTATCTCACTGGTTTCTCAAAAGCAACATGCCTCAAATAAAATTCATTGCCTCACTTAAAAAGGCCACTTGATATAGTGAGTAGAATGCTGCACTTGGAGTGAGGAAAACCTTGATTCAAAACCTTACTGTCTGTGTGACCTTGGGTAAGTCACAGAACCTCAATTAGCCTCAGTTTCCTCATTTCCAAAGTGAAGGGTTTGGCATAGATGACCTCTAAGTTTTTTTCCCAACTCCAAATCTAAGATATTATTCTCTGTCCCCTAAAACTTGTTCTTCCTCCTTTCTCTTTCTGTATGTTAGAATTGATCATTCAGTCTTTCATATTCCTAACTATGCACTTTCCTGTACCTCACCCTTGTCCCTCACGCTTTATATCTGATCAGCTGACAATCCACCCACACAACATCCTTTACATCTGTGCCTTCCTTTCTATTTCCACACATAGGACCTTGATGTCATGTGCCAAGACTATTATAATAGTCACAGAACAGGTTTTCATACTTCCTACTTCTTCCAACCTATCCTTCAAACTCTGCCAGAATAATCTTTGTTGTGTATAGATTTGGTGTTATAACTCCTCTGCTCAGAAAATAGCTCTCTATTCCTATCCAAATAATGTTTTCTCTCTTTCCTTTTTGGGGGGGTCCTTGTTGGTATGCAGGAGAGCAACTTTGCTCCTTTGGGAGGTCTAAGTGATCTGATGCAAGCTCTTCCACCCCCCTCTGCTTCTCTTCCATCCTGATATAGTGAGCTAACCATAATTTTGTACCACCCTTTTTAGAAACCTGATTATTTAGCCATTCTTGGCAATATCACCTCAAACTGATTGGAGTAGAAACACATCATAACTCATTCCTTCCTGACTCAGTTCTGGACAGAACAATAAGTCTCTGGAAAATGGGCAGCGATGAGTCATGTAACTGGTTTAAGAAAGCAGCTTTTTATTGTTAATAGATTTGGACTTCCTTGACTCAAAACTGATGTCCATGGAAAATATGAGGTACCTTCACTGGTCCTAATATTCGGCAATGACTTTGGAATGGAGAAGGTAGGATGCTGCATTCAGCTCTTAGGTGGTGCTGAAGAGCAGACTATAAAGACTATCAAGGAGGAAAGTAATTACATATGACCTAACTAGACTGGAAGTGGGCAGAGTTTAAAGGACATAAAGGGCTTCAGATTTCTGTTCTTCCTTCCTTCCTTCCTTTCTTTCTTTTTCTTTCTTTCTTCTTTTTTGGGTCTTTAATGAGAGGCAGGGCAGCCAGGTGGCACAGTGGATAGAGCACTGTGCTTAGAATCAGGGAGACTCATCTTCATGAGTCTGTGTGACACTTAGCAAGTCACTTAACTTTGTTTGCCTCAGTTTCCTAATCTGTAAAAAATGAGTTGAAGAAGGAAATGGCAAACCTCTCTAGTATCTTTACCAAGAAAACCCTAAATGGAGTCATGAAGAGTCAGATACAACTGAAAACAACTGAACAGGAATGTTGGGCAGCATGGCAGAAGTGAATCTCAATGCAACCTCTCCCATCTCCCCTTTTCTCCTATACTGCTAGATTTGGAACTAGGAGGCCTTCATGTTCTTAGGTTGAAAAAAACCCATGAAGAGACAGGAGAGGTAATTCAATTTCATCTTAATTATACGAATATGTCTTTACCATCTCCATGAAGAATCATGTTCTCCATTTACAACATGTGTTTTTATTGCTTTGTTTATTATTACTAAGCTAGAAATTTCCTTTAAAGTTCATGTGCTTGCTTACTGAATTTCCACTTATAAAATTTCCACTCTACCATAATCCAGTCAACTGCCTGAAAGATCTATAGTTGCTGACTAGAGGAACAGGTGTATCCTCCAGATCCATACCTGGAGCACGCTTTTAAGCAAATCTGGCAAAGAATTATGGTGTTGAATTTTAGGAATAAATGGCCTTCATACCTGACTTTTTTCAGATATATCTAAAATCACCAAACCAGAACAAAGTTTCCTTCTCTAGCCATCACTCTCTTGTAGGTGTGGCTCTTCTCTATTATTACTGAAAGTTCCTTGAGGACTGGGACTGTGTCTTTTTTAAATAAATATTTAAAACAGGTGCTTAACACTGTGTCTAGAACACAATAAAAATACTTGTTATTCAGTGTTTCAGTCCTTTCCAACTCTCCTTGACCCTACTTTTGGGATTTTCTTCTCAAAGATACTGGAATGGTTTGCTATTTCCTTCTCAGGATCATTTTACAGATGAGGAGACAGAGGTAAATAGGGTTAAATGACTTGCCCAGAGTCATGCAGTTAAGTGTCTGAGGCTGGATTTGAATTCAGTTTTTCTGACTCCAGGCCCATTTTTCTGTCCACTTTGCCACCTAGCTACCCCAATAAGGTACTTAATAAGTGCCTCTTCATTGAGTTTATCTATTTGTGTTATTCCCATCCACACCCTCTCTACTCAAGCTCTCTGCCTCCTGAACTCATCTTCCTCTTCCTTGTTTCCTAACTTTTGCTCAGGCTGCTGCCCATAACTGGAGTACTCTCATTTTTTTCTCTTCCCCATTGAAGCCCTTTTCATATTTTGAATCCTAAATCTAATGCTATGTCCTTGAAGACACTCAACTAACCCCAATTGACAAGAAACTTTCTTTTTAGCTCTGGCAGCACTCAGCATCACACCCTTTAATGCACTCCTCATGTAATATTGACTATTTTCTGTATTTATGTCTTATCCCATACTATATTCTTGGCTCCAGAAAAGCAAGAATTGTCTGCTCTCTCAGCTTTGTATCTCCTCTAATGCCAGAATAGGACCCTGCAATAAAGTGTTGTATTTGTATTCATATGGCTAAAGATGAATCATGACTTATAATCTCATTAGGGAAGAACACTGTGCACATTCACAGACCCATAGAATCAAGAAATCTGAGACACAGAAGGGACAGTGCCGAGTTTAGCTTCTTATGCGATGCAAAGGGCTTTTCTATGGCATCCCTAACAGGATCAATTGAACGCTATCTCCGTTATTAAGGGATAGAGACTGCACCAGTGATTTCAGTGGTACTGGGAACTCCCAGATGGGGAAATTTCTTCTACCATTCCAGATCAGCACCTTCTCTGCAACCCATAATCTTTGAGAATTGTTTAGAGCAGAGGTGTCCAATACGAGGTTGAAAGGGCCTCAGTGCTGCTGGCAACACTCCTAGTACACTGGAACCAGAATAAAAATTAAACAAAATTAAATTTTAACAAGGAGCAACTATGTGGTATACTGGATATAGTGCCAGACCTGAATGGGAAGACTCACCTTCCTGAGTTCAAATCCAGCCTCAGACACTTAATAGTTATTTGACCCTAGACAAGTCACTTCACCCTGTTTGCCTCAGTTTCCTCATCGATAAAATGAGTTGGAGAAGGAAATGGCAAACTACTCTAGTATCTTTGCCAAGAAAACTCCATTTGGAGTCATGAAGAGTTGGCTATGAGTGAGTAACAGGAAAATTTTAACAAAATAAATAATAGAATAGAACATAGATAATGTTAATATATGGTTTTCTAAGTCAATATGCAGCTCACAGGGATCCAGCAAAATAGCCCATTTCTATTTGTTTTGGACACCAGTGGTCTAAAAAACTCTGAGGCTGAATGACCCGAAGGTCACATAATTACTATGTCAGAGACAGGACTCTAACTATGTCTTCCTGGTTCCAAGGCCAGTTTTCATGTTGTTGTTTTTTTCTGCTTTTGGAGGGGAGAAGATAGGACAATTGGAGTTAAGTGACTTGCCCGAGGTCATTTGGCTAGTTTTGTGTTAAGTGTCTCTGAACTCAGATCCTCCTGACTCCAGGGCCAGCCAGTGCTCTATTCACTGTGCCAAGTAGCCAGCCCTCAAGGCCAGTTTTCTATCCACTATTCCATTTTGCCTCTGATCTTCATTGCAGTGGTGCTGTAACTATTGGGAAGCTCTTCCTTATAGCAGATGAAATCTGCATACCTTTTGACTTCTATCCATTGTTCCTATTTCTGATCTCTGAAATCATAGTAAGCCCAGTCCCGTTTTCCATCTGACAGTCTTTGGCATATTTGAAGAGAAGCATCATGTTTTTCCTCTCTTCTTTGCCATGTCTTCTCTTCTACAGCTAAACACTTCCAGTTCCTTTAGATATTCTTCCTATGACAGGGTTTCTTTATCTCTCACGCTCCTCTGACTGTAACCGAAATTATATCCTATGCTTCTATTATAAGTGCCATGACAATAAGGACTCATCCTTATTGTCAATATGCAGCCCACAGGGTTGGGAGTTCCCTGCAGCAGGTCTTTCCTACAAAATATGAAATGCAGGTAGTTACTTCATATGGATTCAGGGAGAATATATGTTTTCAATTTGAACCTATGAGATAAACAATGGAGAAAACAAAAAGAAAGAAGGTAAGAAGACACTCCTTTGTTAGAACAATATTAACTTGCATTTTATAAAGAATCATTATAAAGATAATTTTGTGAGGAATGAAACTGGAGAGAAACTGTTAAGAATTATGGCTTTAGACAAGCTAAAGTTACCATTTTCTGTTATGGCTAGAGATAAGCTAGAAAAGATAGAGAAAAAGAATATAATGATATTTTCATCTTCTTTATGAAACTAATGTAGCCTTTATCTTATGAAGAAGAATTATTGAGGAGAGATACTATTTGATATTCTAAGTATTCTGAATTGTATTTCCAGAATTACTGTGAGAAGTGAGTGATCTGCAAGTTATAGTGATGGTTAGAAAGGACTCTAGTTGTGATTTTTTCATAAAATACTGTATTTCTTTATATTTTAATTTTATTATCAATTTAATTGTTAATAAATCATATGTCCTGCAACTTTAACATTTACTTAGTCCTAAAAGATTAACAGATTTCATATATAGATAGATATGTGTAACTACCCCTGGGAAGGGAAGATTCTCCAGCTTATTAATTAAATAAACTTGGTGGGGGCTCTGAGCCGAGTTGAAAAAGATATTGACATTTTGCTAATTTAATGAGAAAATATACAAACATATCCCTAGATTTTCCTAGAACTCTGGATGATGAGAATTTTTATAGGAACAAGTCAATTAGTAGGCTACAAAATGACCTACTGTTGAAGTTGGTTGACTCTATGTATCCTCACCTCACTATAATGATGTGAGTGAAACAACACTAAAATGAAGCTAAGTTATATATAATTGTAATGACCAACCTTGTCCCTGATGAATATATAAGGAAATGTTCATTAGGAAGTGGGGGCAGGGGACCCTATGGGCATAGAATGCTGCAAACACTCTCAATCCTGGTCACTGCATTGGCTAATTTGTTGTTGTTCAACTCTGTGCCATTATTAGCTATTTTTTAAAAATTCCCATTTAATAGTATTTTATTTTTTCCAATTACATGTAAAGATAGTTTTCAACATTCACTTTAATAATATTTTGATTTCTAAATTTTTTCTCCCTTCTTCCCTCCTTACCCCCTCCCCAAGACAGCAAGCAATCTGATATAGGTTATGCATGTACAATCTTATTAAATATATTTCCTCATTAGTCATGTAGTAAAGGGAGAATCAGAACAAAAGGGAAAAACCATGAGAAAGAAAAAAAAAAACCTGAAAGTAGTATGCTTCAATATGCATTCAAACTCCATAGTTCATTCTCTGGATGTGGATAACATTTTCCATCATGAGTCTTTTGGAATTATCTTGAATGGTCTATCATAATTGATAATTGACCATCTCACAGTGTTGCTGTTACTGTGTTCAATGTTCTCCTGGTTCTGCTCACTTCACTCAGCATCAGTTCATGTAAGTCTTTTTAGGTTTTTCTGAAATCCACTTGCTCATCGTTTCTTATAGTGCAATAGAATTCCATTATATTTATATACCACAACTTGTTCAGTCATTCCCCATTTGATGGGCATCCCCTCAATTTCCAATTCTTTGTCACCACAAGAAGAGCTGCTGATATTTTTGTACAATTAGGTCCTTTCCCCTTTTTTTATGATCTCTTTGGGACACAGACCTAGTAGTGTTATTGCTGGATTAAAGGGTATGCACAGTTTGCCCTTTGGCCATAGTTCCAAATTGCTCTATAGAATGGTTGGATCAGTTCTTAGCTCCACCCACATTCATTGGCTAGGTCTGATCAACTTTTTTTCTTATTATAAGGAAGGCTTATAGGGGTATATTCTAGGGGTATCTAGAAATCATTATTGTGTGAAAAAAAAAGGTGTCATGAAAAAAATTTTTTTAAATCAGAAAGAAAAGTAAAGATATAGAAGGACTGCTTATCAAATTTCCAAATGACTCAAAGCTAGGAAGGACAATGAACACACCTGAAAAAGGCCCTCCCCACAAAAAAAAAATCATAATAGACTAAGGATCTTGGGCAGAATCTAATAACATTGAATTTAATAAGGATAAGCATAAAGACATTTACATTTTTAAAAATCAGCTTTACAAGTACAGTATGGCTAAATGGTAGCATTTCTGAAAAAAAAGAGCTAGCTGTTCAATCATAATATGATTACAATATGAATTAATAGAACCACATAGCAAACAAAAAAAACAACAAAATTAATTAATATTAGACTACATCAAGAAAGGCATAGAGTCCCGAGCAAGAGTAGTGATAGTTTTGTTATTCTCTGCCCCAGCCAGACCATATTTAAAATTTTGTGTTAATAATAGGGAAAAGGAAAAGGAAACAGCATTTATATAGTTCCTACTATGTGCCAGGTACTTTACAAATATTATCTCATTTTATACTCACAAAAACACTGGGAAGTAGGTGATATTATTGGGGCAGCTAAGGAGTGTAGCACCAGGTTTGGAGTCAGGATGATCTCAGTTCAAATCTGATCTCAGTCACTCACTAGCAGTGTGACCCTGGGCAAGTCACTTAATCCCTATTTGTCTTAGTTCTTCATCTGTAAAATGGGCACACACTAGAGAAGGAAATGGCAAACCATTCCAATATCTTTGTCCATGGGATCACATAAAATTTGACATGACTGAATAACAAGGTGGTATTATTATTCCTACTTAACAACTGAGGAAATTGTTGTAGATAGCAGTTAAATGACTTAAGGGTCACACAGCTTAAGTGTCTGAGGTCAGATTTGAACTCAGGTTTTCTTGATTCCAGATCCACAGCTTTGTTCATTGAATCTTCTAACTAGCACTTATATAGTGCTTTAGTGATTTCCAAAATGTTTCTGAAAATTTTTTATTAAATAAAACTATTTTCAAATTTAAATTAAATTATTTTTTATTTAAAAAATTAATAAATATTTAATAAACATTTATTATCTCATGTCATCTTCCTAAAAACTCCAAGAGGTGGATGCTTTTATTATCCTTATTTTACAAATTAGAAAACTGAGGCAGAGAGAGGTTAGGTCACTTGCCCACAGTCACATTACTAGGAAGAATCTACAGAATGATTCCCAATTCCAAGTCCCATACTCTATCACACTCACACTGTACCTAGTCATCTGCCAAGTTCTGGGTACCACATTTTAGGAAAGGTTTTGAACATGGAGAGTATCCAGATGATGGAGACCAAGGTGGTGAAGGGCTTTGAGATCACATCATATTAAAATTGGCTGAAATAAATAGGTATGTTTATCTTGAAGAAAAGAAAATTTAGAGGGAACAGGATAGCATGCCTGGAATTCTTTCCCTCTTTATTCTGCCTTCTGGTTTACCTGGCTTCTTTTAAGCCTCAGCTAAAATCCCAAAAATCTACAAAAATCCTTTCCTGATCTCCTTTCCCTTTTTTCATTATCTCCCTATAACCTGCATTTATCTTATTTTTACACAGTTGGTTGCATGTTGTCTCTCTAATT
Organism: Petaurus breviceps papuanus; assembly: GCF_028583685.1. NCBI lineage: Eukaryota > Metazoa > Chordata > Mammalia > Diprotodontia > Petauridae > Petaurus > Petaurus breviceps. The sequence goes on from NW_027187200.1 coordinate 392,462, forward strand.
AACCTGTGAGATCCTTAACAGAGCAGAGACTGTCTTTTGCCTTTATTCATACTCTTAGAGCTTGAGACAATGCCTGGCACATAGTACATATTTAATAAATGCTTGCTAACTGGAATCTTCTAGTATTTGAAGGGCTATCACATAGGAGAGGAATTAGCCTCTTCTCCTTAGCCACAGAGGGCAGAATTAGGAGCAAGAAATCAAAGTTTGAAGGATGTGGACTTCAGCTTGATATAATACAACTCTTCTCCAAATTTGAGTTGTTCCAATGTAGAACAGACTGCTTTGGGAGACAATCCACTCTCCCTCAATTTCTTTCTTTAAGGAAAGGCTAGGTGACCACTTGTCTAGCAAATTGTAGAGGTCATTCTTTTCAGTCAGGTTAGACAAGATGACCTCTGAGATCCCTCCCAACTCTGAAATTCTATAATTTTGTAATAAGGCAGGTAGGTGACACAGTGAATAGAGCACTGGGCCTGGAGTTAGAAAGACTCATCCTCCTGAATTCAAACCTGGCCTCAGATACTTATTAACTGTGTGACCTGGGTGAGTTACTTAACTCTATTTACCTCAGTTTCCTCATCTGTCAAATAAGCTGGAGAAGGGAATGACAAACCACTGCAATATCTTTGTTAAGAAAACCCCAGATGGGGTCATGAAGAGTCAGACCTAACTAAAAATGACTGGACAAAACAATCTTGCCACCCTCCCTATGTGGGAGAGTCTTATCCTATTTTGTTCAGACAGTATGACTGGCTCCCTTTCCAATATTATCTTTCCTCTGTTCTCCTCTACTTCTCCATCTTCCTTCTCTCAGAGAATTGTCATACAATCATACTTAAGGGCTAGAATAGACTTTGGAATCTATCTAACTCTACTTTCCACCGGATGCCTTTCCAGTGGTGATACCCCATAAAGCCTGTTTTCTGTTGATTAGTATGGGGATTGAGAAGATCTGATAGAATCATGGCAGGCATATAAAAGGGGAAGGCATATCCAAAGCACATGTATCCTTGGGTACTCTTTTGACCAAGGATGACTGCCTATAAGCTACCTGGTCAAAGAGAAACATAGCAGCAATATTGTTATGGGTGAGGAAGTGCTTGAACTTCCAAACTTATCTCCTGTGACTCACTAACCTATGAGTCACACCAATTTCATATACATACTGGTTATTTTCACCTCTGTGCCTCTGCTCATACCACTCAATACTACTGGAATGCCTTTCTACCTCATCTCTATCTATACAAAACCTGCTTTCAAGGTCAGTTCCAGGTCCACTTCCTCTAGGAGGTCTACCTTGACCAGACAAGCACATAGAGATCTGCTCTCTGTCCCATTGCTGAATCCCTTTTTGTCTGTTTTCTTTACAAAGATACTGGAGGGGTTTGACGTTTCCTTCTCCAGCTCATTTTATAGATAAGGAAACTGAGATAAGCAGAGTTCGGTGATTTGTTCAGGGTCACACAGCTAATAAGTATCTGAGGTCACATTTGAACTTAGGTCTTTCTGACTCCAGGCCTGGCACTCTATCCTAACTGCCCATTTTGGAACTTGCTACACACAATCTTATTGTTTTTAATGACTTCAAGGGTATAAATCTTTTCTTCTCAGATAACTATTGGAAACTCTTTGAGAGCAAAGAGCCCTCATAAGATCGATTACAGTGATGGGCACTTAGTTACATTTGAATTGAAGTAAATAATATATTGCTAGTAGACTTGGAGTCAAAAGACCTGAGTTTTAGTCTCAGCTCTGCCAAAAACTTATTGACAACACCATTCATTTTCTGGACATGTTTCTTCATTTGCACAGTGAAGAAGTTGAACAATCTCTAAGGTCCCTCCCAGTCATCAGAGTCTATATTCTAAGGTCACTCACAGTTCTGACATTAATTGTTCTATTTCCTGAAGCTGGTTAATTGTACTCTGCCTTTCCCATCTCCCCCATTCCTTACTTCCAATCCTTCCTTCTAGATCTTCATGTGAAAATCCAGGTCCCAAGAAGTATCATGAATTAAAGGCATGGAATTTACTTCAGCTGGTTGGGAGAATGGCAGCTGATTGCATCTACCCCATGGGAAAACAAAATCCACCAGGCTTAGTCAAGACCTTTGGGGCCAGCTGCTGAATGAAAGGAAGAATGGAAACACACTGACATTTTGGCTAGATCCTATTGAGGTATGGCATCACTCTATCATCCTCCCCATTCCCTTCTTCCTATACCCCCATTCTCTACTGCATGGGGCTGCAGACTACTGGGGAAACTGGGGTTCAGAGAGGGTAAGTCTAGGGTCACACAGTTAGAAGATGGCAATGCTGGAAATACAACGCAGATGGTTCACAACATAGATACTTCTAGGGTCAAGCCTATGAAACTAGAGCCTAATACAACTGTGTTCTGGGAATCTGAGACGCTCATTGCCTTTGTCTATCTCTTCCCCTCAAATGAAGCAGCTAGATATTTCAGTGACTAGAGTGCCAGGCCTAGAGTGGGGAGTTCAAATTGGGCCTCAGATCCTTACTAGTTATGTGGCCCTGGATGAGTCATTTAACCTCTATTTGCACCAATCCACTGGAGAAAGAAATGGTCCCATGGACAGTATTATCCACAGGGTCACAAAGATTTGGACATGACTGATTGACTGAATGGCAGCCCCTCAAATGAGAACAGATGTAGCTGTCCATAAGAAGAAACACATTTTCTGAGGTGGACTCTTATTTCCTTCCTATTTATCTTGTTTGCACACTACTATTTGGGGTCCTTGGGGACCTCAGACTAGACTAGTCTGTTCTCTACAAGGTTTGGCTTTCACCCAAGTTGTGTTTGTGCTTCCTGAGAAAGGTGCATGGGACACCAAGTCTGCAATATCAGGGTTTCCATGGTGCCCATTATTGACACACATGATAAGGAGTTCAGCTAAGACTTCAGTAAATAGTCAGGCTTGCAATCAAATGTAGGTCTGCTCAGTAAACAACCTCTTTTTCATCAGAGACCTGTGCACAGGAACAGGGAGAGGTTTCTCCTCTCCCCTCCTGAAGATTGGGGAATAATGAGGGGTGGGATTGGGTGGTGGCTGGTCGTAGTTGGTTCAATTAGTCTGATCAGGGGCAAATGACTCCAATGGGAGACTCTCTGCTTAAGATGGCCTCAAAGGCTATGGGAAGTATTTAATTAGCTTCAGGTGACCTAGGCAGCTGGGTGGTTCAGTGGACAGAAAACTAAGCAGGAAAATCCCAGTTCATATCTGTACTCAGACACTTACTAGCTGTGTGGCCCCAGGCAAGTCACTTAGTCTCTTTCTGCCTCAGTCTATTCATCTGTAAAATGGGAATAATAACATTTACCTCTCAAGGTTGTTTGGAGGATAAAATGAAATAATATTTGTAATTATGTAATTTTTAATTATTTCATTAAAATGAAATAATATTTGTAATATGCTTTGTAGTACTTTATAGAGTACTTAATGCACTATGTAAATACTAGTTATTATTATTAGTTATCAACAGGTTAACTCTGGTGCAGTGTCAAAAACAATGACTTTGGAGTCAGAAGATCTGGGACCTCTAGTGACAAGGGATTTTTGGTCTGTCTTTAATAGAAGATGAACCCACTTACTGACCATTTACCTCAATTACTTTACCTGTAGTGAGCATGAGAGGCCATGTGGCCTATTAGTTAGAGAAGCAATCTTCTAAATCAAGGAGTCCTGCATTCAAGTCCTTCTTCTGGCATATACTAGTAGCATAAAATGGGATCCTGATTTCTATTAGTGGAGAAATGTGTCACTCTGGAAGTTCCCCACAGTTCCCTCTAAAAAATGTGAGAATATACCCAATGTTCACATGCAGAAAGTAGCCCATCTGTTAATAACCCGGTCCCTTTGCAAGGGCATAGGTTGAATAAGTGCAAGTGGGAGAAAATATGGAATCTGTATTGAATCAAAATAAATTTTAAAAATCATGTTTGATTTTTTAAACCACATTTTAGTTGGGTTAAAACGTTAATTTAAAAGATGGAATTAAGATAATTACAAAGCAATGAATTTAATTTAAAAAACCTTATTGCATGAAAATATGATATATTTCTTCACTTACTTTGTAATCCAGTAAAGATGAGTTTTCTTTTCTTATGGATTACTTACATATGCACATGTACATGCTTACTCATCTTTGCACAGGGTGTACCCTACCATACTCCAGTAGAACATAGATTCTTCTCCCTCGTCCCCTTAATATCAAGAGAAAGATAAAAAGGCACTTAGCACATTGGGTGGACTCCTTGTGGTACATTTACAGAAGAATATAGGCAAAAGTGAATCAGGATGAGCCAGCATGAACAGGTGCCACATCTCTGCATCACTCTAGGCCACATCTACATTAATGAGATCACAGATTCATTTGAACCTTTGTGCTTGAGTAAAAGTGATTTTCTCAAAATGTAGAATTTTCTAATTCTGCATTCTGTAGCACTTTTAATCACTCAAAGCTTTTCTCTAAAGCAAAACCCCAGCTTTTTTATTTTGATGCCATATAACTGCTGGTCATGGAGTATCACAATCTCTGAGAAAGAGAAATTTAAAAAATTAAAAGAGAAAAAAGCAATGACAATGAAGAGAAGTTTCTTGAGGGCAGGCGCTATTTTGTTTTCATCTCAGTATCCCTAGCACCCAATATATTGGTGGTATAGCATACTGGAACATAGTAGGTGTGTAATAAATGCTTGTTAAATGAATGAATGGAGGCTGAAGCATATTTTCAGCAATGTTTTATATGCCCCAAATACCATAAAATATATCATCTAAAAGGGGAAAGATTTCAGGTAAGTCATGTCTGATTGTTGCTCAGTTGTGTCTGACTCTTAGTATGCCATGGAGTTTTCTTGGCAAAGATACTAGAGTTGTTTGCCATTTCCTTCTCCAGTGAATTAAGGCAGAGGTTAAATGATTTGCCCAAGGTCACAATAGCTAGTGAGTATCTGAGATCGAATTTGAACTCTGGTCTTCCTGACTCCAGGTCCAGTTTTCTCTCCGCTGAACCTCCATCATACCTGATGGAAAGTCATTCTGCTTTATCTGATATGAAGAAGGACCCAGAACATTGGGTAAAGGATTTATGGGCCAGCATAGACAAAAGTCACATGGAAGGAGGAGATATGGCAAGGTTGCCATCTGGATCATTGGAGGGAACACCCATTCCAGTGTGATCACAGATCCATCGGAATTTTGAAGAATAAAGATGACTAAGATTGTTTGTCATTTCTCAATTTTTTTAAAGCTCCCAATTCAACTTTCCTTTGCTAGGTTGTAAATATGCTGACCTATGTATGAATGAGCTCCTTTCTTTTAATGATCAACATCATATATCAACTTGTGCATCAATTTAAAAAGAAAAAACAGATTCAACCAAGACCTCAGTGAAAATCAAAACCAAAAAAAAAAAAGAGAGAGAGAGAGACTTTTCACTGCAATGTGATCGATACCATGCTAGGCATTTTTCGTGTTTTCTTTCCTCCAGGGCCCTGTGACTCTGAGCTGATAACAGATGTAAGAAATTCCACAGCAAAACAGCAGAGCCTGTGAAAGAATGCAGGGAAATTGAAAGAAATGGTCAGTCCTACTCTGACCCAGAGGGCAAAAGGCAAAAAAGGAATCCTTGAGATGTCCTTCAGCAAAATAATGTAGGGGAAAGTCTTGATATGGGATATGTGTATATATAAAGCTGTTATTATACTAATGAAGGCCTCTCCTCTTCTAGAATGAATTAAGGTTTACAAAATGCCACTCTCCCCACAAAGATGTGAGGTAGATCGTGCAATTATGACTGTTCTCATTTTGCAGGTTGGTAAACTGAGTTCAATAACACAGCAAGTATGTGTCAGAACCAGATTTCAAACCCAGATTTCCTGACTCTAATTCCAGCATTTTTTTCCATTACACCACATTGTCTCTGAATGCCATCTAGCTCCAGAAATCACATAGAATTGAGAGAGAACTTAGACATCATTGAATGCCAACTCTCATTTCACAAATAAGTAGACTGAGGCCTAGAGAGCAAAAATGACTTGCCCAAGTTCAGGTTAGATCATAGCTTAATTTATGATGGTGGGGGGGAAGGGGAGGGTTAAAATACTTCAGCTCTTTACAGATTCATAGATGACTTCAGCAGAAGATTATCAGCCCCTCCATGCTTTCACGAGTGCCTTCTTAGGCATCAAAGGATTGAGAGCTTAAAAAGCAACTGTGTGAAAGGGGATAAAGGATTGGCTTTGGAGTCAGGAAGAGATGAATTTAAATCCTATCTCAGACATTTTTACTAGCCGCATGACCTGGACAAATCCCTTAACCTCAGTCTCAGTTTCCTCATCTGTAAAAATGATAATAATAAAAAAATAATAATAATAAAACCTCCTTTACAGGGTTATTGTTATTCTCAAATGAGATCATTTATGTTTAAAAGTGCCTTGTAAATTTTAAGGTGCTATAATAAATTTTAGCTAAAAGTACTTTGAAAATCATCTGGTTAAACCTTCTCATTTTAGAGCCAAGGCTCAAAGGTAAGCCACGCAAGGAATAAGCCTCAGAGCCCAGATCTTCTGACTCCAAATCTAAGTCTTTTTGGAGATTTACAGGGTTTCTTTAGCCAGAAATATTCATCCCCTATCAATGAATGAACCTTCCAATGCTGAATGGGGTTCAAATACAGTATGATTAATTTAGGATTCTAACCTCTAGCTTCAGCAGAGACACGTGGTTTCACAGTAATGAGTACCTGGCCTGTGACTCACACATGTATTTATGAATATGGATGTAACTGCTTGTGACCACAGCATTCCTTGCCAGAGAGCTGGTGTGGAACCCCTTGGAGCTCCTGGGCTCTGTGATGTGTGTCAGTCCAGATAAGCCAAGGCTAATATTTTTGTTCCTGGGTATTGAGCAGGTGAGCAGCACCTACTCTTCTTTACCCAGGACTTTTTCAGGATTTAAGGACGGTAATTTAGAGTTAACAGTCACCTGTCCAAATATGCATAAAGCCATCAGCAAACAAGAAAGCTATTGGAGTTAAGCCACTTTCACCCAGGCATGAATCATGGGCCAAGAACAGCTCAGAGAAATACAGCAGAGGGTCAGAGAGGTTAGGGATGGTGCTGAATGCAAAGCAAGGCTTCTCCTAGAACCATGTTCTTGAACATTTCAATTGCCTGACCAGGAGACCTATATGTATACGGCACTTCCTCGTTTCTGGCAATCAATCCATCAATAAGTATTTATTAAGGGGCGGCTAAGTGGCACAGTGAATAGAGCAGGGGCCCTAGAGTCAGGAGGACCTGAGTTCAAATCCTGCCTCAGATATTTAACACAAAACTGGCCATGTGACCTTGGGCAAGTCACTTAACCCTAACTGCCCCTCCAAAAAAAGCAAAAAAAAAAATAGTATTAAGCACTTCCTAGTTGTGCTAGGTCCCGGGATTAGAAAGACAAAAGTCAAATAGCCCAGCATTCTGCTTATGACCTAGCCACGATTTTCTAGACTATTCTCTGTCCCTTGAACATGGTATATATTCCTGTCTTTTTTCACACTGTTCCCTATGCCTGAAATGTCCTCCTTCCACCTTTTTGCCTATTTAACCACTGTCCATCCTTTAACAAGCACTTTAAGCATGCTCATTTGTTGCTCATTTGTTTTCAGTTCATGATCCCATTTGGGATTTTCTTGGTAAAGATACTAAAGCGGTTCACCATTTCCTTCTCTGGCTCATTGAACAAATGAGGAAACTGAGGTGAACAAGCTTAAGTGACTTGCTCAGAGTCACACAGGTAGTAAGCGTGTGAGGCCAGATTTGAACTCAGGAAAATGAGTCTTCCTGGCTTCGGGCCAGGTGCTCTATTCATTGTGCCACTTAGCTGCCCTAAGCAGGTTCATAGTCTACTAATATTAACAATAATAGCAGGGGTATTTCCTTCTTTCTGCTCAGCTGTGCTGTCCACAGGAGGACTCTATCCATGGTACCCAGTCAAACTTGGCAAAGACCAGTTGCTACATGATTTAGCTAGCCAGGCAGGAAGATCAGAAGATGAAAGGCCTATCAAACAAAAACTCAATGAATTGCCCCTTACCTTGCATCTGGTCCTATCTGGCCAATGGTGAGACATCCAGAGGTCTGGGCCCAGCCACAATGTAAGGCTTATGGCCTCATGCAAATGCCTCATCAAATGGGATGATTCAATCAGAGTTCAAGGGGTGTTCCCAGAGCCTGTACCTCAAAGATTCAAGGAGAACTCAAGGGGGTTCCCAGAGCCCGAACCTCATCAGCATGGACCATTGGCATCTCTGTATACCCCATGGACACAAAATAATTATAGGCCTTCCAGGCCAACATGCAACTGAAAGAATATCATTCCAAACCCATCTCTTGTCCCATCTATGCCTAAGGAAGGAGAGAGTTCTCCTGAAGTATTCAAATTGGCAATCCAGCTTCCAGGACTAGTTATGCTCCTCAGAAATGACTGTAAGAAAGAGAAAGCTTGCATCATTACAGAAGATGAAAAAGTACTTGCCCAGTCTTTGAATGGCCCAGGTCAATGCCCATCATTTCAAAATTGGGGCAAAAAGAGTCAAGGAAGCAGTATAGATCAGGACATGAAGAAGAAAAAAAATAACTATTGAGAATTTTCAATAAAATCACACAAAACAAAAAATAACAGTAAATATTTATATACTGCTTTAACATTTTGTGACATTTAAAAAGTTCGAGGAGCATGATTTCTGGGTAATTAGTCATTTTATTAATAATGATAGCATTTTAATAAAAGAGGTCAGTGTGAGAGTCACACTGACTTTTAAACTCTAAAGACTATCATGATAGGCTCACAGCTCATATGTCCTTGGAAAAGTGGCCACTTCAGAGGGTGACAATCAACTCTGGTTAACAGTTAATAAGAGAATGAATATTAAGATGAGAAGTGGGCTCACTCCAATGAGGGCCTAAGAGAGTGACATCATGTCATTGTTGGACAAAGAAACTATCTCTATTACCAGACCACCCCCAGCCTTGGGCAATCTAATAAAAGAATTATTCTCACCCAAATCTGATGACTTCCAAATCAATGGGCTTCCCCTCCTGGGTGGGGTCTGAACAAGATTGTTAAGAAAGTTAATCCAGTCTCATCAGCAATGTCCTAGAGAGACTGAACAACCTATAGACTTCTGAAAAAAAAATCCTCATCTTAATTGAATAATTAATTATTAGTATGAGGGAGAAATAATCATTTTTCTCAGTTTGTAAAGCAAAGGCAAGGTAGGTAACCCAGTGGATAGAACACTGAGCCTGGAGTCAGGAAGATCTGAGTTCAAATACAGCCTCAGACACTCACTGGCTGTGTGGCCCTGGGCAAGTCACTTAATCTCTGTCTTAAACTGGAGGAGGAAATGACAAGCCACTCCCATATCTTTGCCAAGAAAACTCCATATGGAGTCACAAAGAGTCAGAAACTCTAGCTAAATGACTGGAAAACAGCAACAACAAGGGTCTGTTTCTATATCATTTGAAGCTCACAACATTCCTTTGAGGTAGACATGACATATAAAGTTGTACGTAAAACAGAGAATAGATACAAAGCCATTTTGGAGAGAAGTCATTAGCTGCAGGGGAATGAGGAAAAACCTCATATAGATGATGGTACTTTAATTGAGTTCTGAAGGAAACTAGGGGATTCTGAGAGGTTAAGGTGATGAGGGAGCATGCTCCAGACATAGGGGACAGCTTTTCCAAAAAGATATGTAAATGGAAGATGTTTTACTGTGTTTGAGGAACAGTAAGAAGGTCAGTTTGGCTGGGTCATGGTGTACATAAGGAAGAGCGATGCATAATAGGAATGAAAAGATTGGTTGGGGACAGTTTGTGAAGGAGTTTAAAGGACAAAAAAGACAATTTGGCACTCTAACAAGAATGATCAATATTTATAAAGCACCTCCTTTTTGTTAGCAGAACACTATACTACAGCTCAGTTTAAAAGCCACTCACAGAGTTCACAATTTAGTTGACACAAAAATAATTATAATACACAATGATGCCTGATAAATTCATGGTATTGGGCAGCTAGAGATACAGTGGATATGATGGGGTACAATCTCTGGGAAAATGAACTTGAACTCTGAATCTTGCCACTTGATGAGGCATTTGCCTAAAGCCATAAACCTTTTATTACCCTAAGCCCAAATGTCCATTACTCTTAACCTAGCCTAGCCTAGCCCTCCATTGTCCAGCTACTTCCCACCCTTGATCCTATCAAAATATCTATACCCAAACCTGTTACCTTAAACTAGCCTAGCCCTCCACTGTCAGTCATCTCCAGGTAGCCTTCAGCTATTTCCCACCCTTAATCTCATTACTCTAGTCTGACCTCAGTCCCCTCAAGATCTTCCTTAGACTCTTCCTCAAGACCCTCTAAAACCCCTCCTCTAGACCACCCTTAGATCCCTCCCACAATATTTCTGTATATAAGATGCATCTTGCCTCCATGAAGGGGCTGAGAATTATCTAGCACAGACTCACTCTGTGTTAGATTATTCTAGCCTGCTTGTCCAATACAATGTCACAGATACCTAGGCTCCTTAAGAGTCTACCCGTTATGGCAAATCTTTAACAAATTTTGCTTTACTTTGGCTGAGAGAGGACTTGAGTTGAATTCATTCAGCAGGACCTGGCGTATTGATATTTTGGGGTCTTGAGCACCCCTAACCCTAACCCTCAATAGATAGAGTACAGGGCCTAGACTCCAGGAACTTCTGAGTACAAATTTGACTTCAGACACTAGTAAGCTATGTGACCCTGGGCAAGTCACTTCACCCTGTTTGCCTCAGTTTCCTCATCCATAAAATGAGCTGGAAAAAGTAATGGCAAACCACTCTAGTATTTCTGCCAAGAAAAGCCTTAATACAGTCATAAAGAGTTGCAATGACTAAACAACAACATATCCTTTAATGGCCATTTCCTCTTTAAAGCATTCTGTGGGCTACTTACTCATTTAATTATAAGCTTCCCCTTCAGACCTCACATAGCACTTTGTACTTCTATACCAGGTGATACTGTGTATTGTGATATGTGTTGGCATCCTATCCCTCTCCTAGAATAGGGGTTCTGTAAGTGAAAGGGCCATGGTGGTGTGGTGGTGATTGTTCTTCATTCTGGAAGAGGACCCAAATGACTTCACTATGCGACTGTGCAATAAGTTAGACCAATAGGAACTCAGAATGCTCTACCATAAGTCGGGCACAAATAAGTCAGTAGTCAAAAATGAAGAGTTAGAAGAGACTTTGGAGATTTTGCATACACAGAAACTGAGGGTCAAAAGAAGAAATGATATGCCCAATGTCACAGGATTCGAATACAAACCATTGATAATCCAACACCATTTGTCTTATTTAAACTTTTCTTGTCCCCTCGTGGTTACCACAGGCTTTGCATACAGTGGATAACAAAATGTATTATTATGATTTACAAATAGATAGATTAGAAAATGACACTGAAAAACTATATGCTTCACAACAGTGAACTCTTGTTGTGTGGCTCTTGTTGCATTTAAAGCTCTTACTTCAAGTCTCATTGCTGTGGCACAAGGGTTCTTGAATATTAGTCCAGTGAATGGAAACTCTGGCAGGTTTTGTCAAGGTGGACAGCTTTTGAGTATACTCTTAGCAAAAGACTCTTCTGATCAGTGTCTCTGAGCAAGCTTAGCTAAAGTGATTCAATTAATTCTATGGCCATATTAACTCATGAGATGAAGAGAAATTTTAAAAAGACCCTCAGTCCTATGGTGACTTCTTTTGCATCTATAGTGATGGCAGTTGAATGAGGGAAAAGGCTTGGAATCTCTGCTTACTAATGAGTGCTATATTAGTTGCATAATTGTCAGCACCATGGTCAAGGGCAGTGCCATGGTGGTGAGTTGTAAGTTAAGTCAGCATCTTGCAAAGAATATTGTCATATTGCCATTATAGATAAATGACTACTGCATATAGTGAAGAATTTCAGGAGAAAGAATGGACTCTATCTCCACCAATAATAAACTGGCCACAGTTGTGAACCCTTGTGCCAGTTTCAGTTGCATGTAGAGAGCAATTCAGAATTGAGTCTGGGAAGGGAAGGATCACATTGTTGGAATTTCCGGTAGCATGTTGTAACATGGGAATCTGTCTGTGTTCTCAAGATGGAAGGTAGCCATGGAAGCTAAGTGTTTGCTGTCTATGACTTCTCCTAGGATCTTGTATGCTATAGCTACTCTTGTCAGCTCCTCAGTAGCTGGAGGGTTTCAATCTATTATAGAGAAGACTATCATATTTCAGGAAAATATCTGTCTGGGACTTAGCCCCATAAACCTTGGGATAAGTTTGAGACCCCTAGATAAAGAAACTTTTCCAGAAAATAGCTCTGAGAAGAAAAAATACGGAATTGTTTTGTCTAACAATGACTCTTGCTGCCATAGCAGCCCCCTTTGGCCTATCTTTACCCAAATGTTGATGACTATCCCATCAGAGCACTGGGGAAGAGAGGAGAATTGACTCTTTAAGGGCAGAGGACTGAACCCCACAGCTATAGCTCCAGAAAACTCAAATGTAGCTGGTGAATTTAAGTGGATGAAAATCTGCAAGAGGTTCCTTGTGTTTTTAAATTGAACCCAGCACTTTGTTGCTCAAAAGACACAGGAGACATGTTAGTCAATTGCCATGTGGCTCTTCTCACTATTCTTGTAACTTCCCTGACTAAAACATCCCTCCCTGGTCAATACTCCTCTATATGTGTTGTCTTCCCCTATGAGAAGGTAAGCTCCTTGAGGGCAGGGGCTGTCTTATTTTCTGCAGTTTTACCCCCAGAATTTAGCATTGTGCCTAATACGTAAACTTAATCAACGCTTTTCATTCATTTTTCCATTCACGAATAACCAGAAGCATGTAGAGCAAGTAGGAAGGGATTGCTCACACGGTAGGTGTTATAGTGCCCTTTGGCTAGAGAAAAAAGCCCATTCAGTGGACAGTATTATGGGGGTGCCTTCATTCAAACTCCATCTGTACATATCTGCACAAGCAAAGCAGTCAGGCACACACACACAAATAGGGAATTGGGCAATGATGAGATAATAATAGGAAAAATTCAACATTTATATAGTGTCTTAAGTGTTTACAATTCACTTTTCTCCTGCAGGCATAGCTAAGTGCTACCAGCCTGATATTTTCCCCTGAGTCTTTTCTTTTCCTTCCCTTCCCCCTGCATTTAGATTATGCTGGCTGCAGAGGCTTCACGGGTACTGCGCTCAGGCAATAATCAGAAGATACATTGCAATGAATTCAATTTCCTGAGAAGAGCCTCCTCGTCTTTTACTCATTCTTCTCTTTAAAATTTATGGTTTTATAGCACTCAAAGAGCACAAATGTGCTTAATTGAAAACTGAGGAAACAGATAATAGACTAGTAGAGCTGAAAAGAACCTCAGTATTCTTATCCAACATCCCTCATTTTGTTGATAGGAAAAGTGAGGGCCATATAGGCAAGGTTATCAGTCCAGGATCACACATTGAGTGAGGTATGATTAAACCCAGGACTTGAATGCAGGTGTCCTGACTCCCAGACCAGAGCTTTTCCCTAAAGCACTAAACTGATCCACTTTTCAGCAGTTAAGCAATTTCTTATTATGTGGGCAGTCTTACGTAGTATGGAGGATTTAAGAAAAATGTAAGGCATACAGGTGCAGGGAAAGGTCCTTGGGTGCAGCACTTTGACTGAATCCAAACTTCATAGAACAAATCCCCTTAATAAAAGGATTTGTTCTGTAAAGCCTGGATTCAGTCAAAGGGCTGCGCTAGAGGACCTAGAGGGCCACATGTGGTCTCGAGGTTGAAGGTTCCCCACCCCTGGATAGTCAGTCTTAGCTCTCAGTAAGCTTACATTCTAGCTGGGGAGACAAGACACTCAGCAAGCAATTGGTGCATGTGGATTATGGCAGCATATACTGAATAAACAGCCAAGTTTATAATAAAGTGATAAGCAATATGATACAGTCTCAGAAAACAGGACAATTTATAATAGGGACAATGAAAGAGGGTGAGGGAATAAGGCAGAAGGGATCAGGGAAAAGCAGGGAGAACTCTGGAGAAGGGAGCAGATTACAAGAAAATATAGGGGTAGGGAAATAGCAATGAGGGGAGGAAGACAAGGTGACAGGAAAAGAAAAGAGAGTAGTGTCAACACTCCATTCCCCCAGTTTATGTTTAGTAAATCCTCAACGATTTCATTCTCCATCTTTTTCATGGAGCCTCAAGTTTTCCCTCAAGGAGCTTATGTTCCATCAAGAATGACAAACACATACCAAGTCTGGGAAATTCTCTAAAAGTTAAATAAAACAAAGTTGTTGTTATGTAACAAGGTGTCCCTTTTCTAATCCAGGTTGGGACCAGGCAATGTTCTGAGTTTATTAAAGGACCCAGGCTAACAAAAAATTCCAACTCATTGACTTTTTGTTGTACTGTGATTATAAAATTTTGTAGTTACTTGGAGATTTACTCTGTACAATTATCCTCCTGGACCCCAAACTCCTATTACCTTGACTCTCTACCTGCAAAGACCTGTGGTGAGAAGATTGATCCAAGACCTTATAAGGAGAAACTGATGGGTATGCAGTGAGACTGTGTTCACATAAAAAAAGGCAAAGAGATAAGGAGTTCCAAATGAAGACAGAGGACATATTGTCATGAGGCTATACTGGGACTCTCCTTATCATTCAATCACTCTGCCTGACTCTCCATCCTTTAGCACAAATGGAAGTGTAAAGGTCACATTCTGAGAGAGGCATAATGAAGTCTGAAGAAGCCGCTTATCTATTTACCTCTGAGCAACCTCACCCAGTGGTCACTTTGGTATCAAGATTAACATAGCCTGAACCCACTGTATTTTAATATTTCAAAAGACTTTGGTTATTCAGAGAAAAGGATAGGAAATGTATTTGGATGAGTTTTGGAGAGCAACGATTACAACTTTAGATTCTGATTAGATGGGAAGCAGGATACTTGGGTTCTCAATCTGATTTTATTTCAGACATTCATTTATTCAACAAATAGTAATTAAATAGCTACTGTTCACCTTCAAAGTCACTTAATTAACAGAAAGTGAGGAGCTCTTAGACTTATCGGAATTTTTATTCCTAGGATGGAATTGCAACTAGGGTGGAAATGATGTAGGACCCTGTGCCCGAGCAGCTAGATGTCAGGGTAGATTGAGCACTGGGTCTGGAATCAGGAAGACTCATCTTTGTGAGTTCAAATCTAGCCTCAGACACTTACTAGACGGGAAAGTAACTTGGGCAAGTCACTTAACCCTGGTTGCCTTAGTTTCCTCATCTATAAAATGAGCTGGAGAAGGAAATGGCAAATCACTCCAGTATCTTTGTCAAGAAAACTCAAAATTGGGTCAGGAAGAGTTGGACAGGACTCAAACAACTGAATAACAAAAATATGTAATAGGCTCTGATAATTGCTGAATATACAAAATAAAAAATGAGACAATCCTTGACCTGTGCCTACATTCGTCAAGCATGTACATAAATAAGTAATTATAAGACAATTTCAGAGGAAAGAAGCACTAGGGGCTAGGGAATAGGAGGTTATATGATTGCAACTGAGCTGAGTTTGGAAGGAAGTTAGGGATTCTGTGTGTAAATAGCAAGAAAACCAATATGACTGGATTGTAGAATGTGCAAAAAAGAGTTTATTTAATAAATCTGAAGCCAGATTGTGAAGGGATTTAAAAGGCAAAAAGAAGCATTTGTATTTTAGCCCAGAGACAAAAGGGAGATTTTTGAGCTGGTGACATGTTCACACCCATGCATTAGGCATAACACCTTGTTAGCTCTATGGAGGATGAATTGAAGTCCGGGAAGAGTTACATCAGGGAGATGTTTTAGGGGGTTATTGCTATAGTCCAGGCAAGGGATGATAAGGGTTTCAATTACGGTTATGTCTCTGTGAGTGGAGAAAAGGTGGTGGATGCAGGCGATATTATATAGAACTGACAAGAGCGCATTTGATGAGGGATAGTAAGGAGCTGAAAATGACACCAAGGTTGTGACCTTGGATGCCTGGACCATGAGACATACTTAAGCAATATTTGGGGAGGGATGTGGAAGCAAAAGTGCCTGCCGAATATCATGGAGATGGAGGATGGGAGAATATTTTTGCCTGAATGTGAATTCCTCTATTGCTAAGGAAAGTTCTCATTCCATTTATACACACATAACAACAGAAATAGAGAAGCTAGGGATAAGGGCAGTTTGAGAAAAAGTAAGAATTCTGCTTTGGGAATGTTGAGTTTGAGTTACCATAAGATATCTGGTTGGAAATGTCTAATAAGTAATTATTGATCATTCCTACCAGGATGCACTCTTTTGGAACCTCATCATGAGGCAACATCATCCTGACTGCATCAGGCTTGGTACTTATGCCTCATCAGTACCCTCTGTCCCTCTGATTGGGGGGGGGGGGTGAAGTAAAGAACTTGTCCCAAAACCTCCGTTTAAAAAGGGTTCCTGGGCCAGCCATCTCTTCATTTCCCACTTGGTTGTGGTCCTCTGGACTGGACTCCATCATGCCCTCACATGGGGTACCTCTTCTCTGCCTCCCCCACCTTGCTTTTGTGTTTTGTTGTGGATTGTTGTAGATTGTCTTCCCCCATTATATTGTATGTTCCTTGAGGGCAGGTACTATCTTGCCCATATTTGTATCCCACAGTGTGTGGGATATTGTAGGTGCTTAAAAAATATTTCTTGACTGGTTGATGCAAGACTAGAGGTCAAGAAAGGGACCAGGGTTGGTTACACAGATCTGTGAGTCATCTGATATGATATTTGAACCCCAAACTAATGAGATCACTGAGAGAAACTGGAGAGAACAAAGAAACCCCAGGACAGAACATTTTCTCAACAATAATCCAGAAAAGATGGCTTGATTGACAAATCTTCTTTGTGATGTGAATGACAGTGAATAGATGGGTCTTCTTGATACAGACAGAATGTGTCTATTTCCTTTTATGAGGCAACATGTTACAGCAGAGATAATGCTGGATTTGAAGTTGGAGGATCTGGATTCACATTACTGTTCTGCTACTTCCAGACTGTGATCTTGGGCAATTGATTTTCTCTCTGGGCCTTTATTTCCTCATATGTAAATTGAGAACCCTGGATGAGATTACCTCTAAAGTACCTTTCAGTTCTAACAGTCAGAACCTGAAACCCTGGGCTCAAACATGAGTATAAGATTCTCCTCTTTGGTGGGGAATGCTTGTCCAATAATCCATGCCTGCAGGAGGGGTCTAGCTGGCAAGAGCTTGGGAGAGGACAGATTACTGTTCTTCTGTCTCCTGGCCTCCAGAGAGAACACATGCAATTTGAGTCTATCTTTAGGGAGAGCTCCATGAAGGGAAGCCAACCTGCAGGGGAGAGTTCATCATGTCTTTAGTCCAAGCTTAACCCATTGGAGACTTCAAAGAATTTTCTTCAGAGTAAAAAGAAAAAGCCATTAATTCTCTTTTACAGTTAAGCTGAGGCATCCCACTTCCAGCGGAAGAACTCATTCATTCTGTGTATTGTCTGGTACATTTTGATCTGTATGACTTTTCTGATTTCTACTTGCTATCAACTTGAATAAATGGGTTTATTTGCTATTATGTGATGGCCTCTGTAGATGACATTTGGTGGGAAGTCAAACCTTTGAAAATATAGTTTGGAGCATTTCTTCCCCATTAGAAGTATGACAAGTAGGAATACAGTTTGAACTTAAAAATCATTGTCCTTATATTAGAAATTTAAAAATTGTTCCCCTTATATTAGAAAAAAGAAATTATGTATTTAGAGGGGCAGATATAATTCTAGGGTAGTATTCCCTTTCTAAGGAGAGCACAGTAGTAACTTCCTGCTCCCTTCCTGACAGGAATCAAAGTTTGCCTTGGAGAAGAATGGGAAGAAAAGACTCTAAAGTTATCTGTTCTCTCTTTGAGCCAAATATGGGGCATACACATAACTTACATGGGCAATAACACATACTTCATTGTTGTTGTTGTATAATCATATCTGACTTCATGCCCCCATTTAGGGTTTTCTTGGCAGAGACGCTGGAATGGTTTGTCATGTCGTTCTACCCCTCATTTTACAGATGAGGAAATGAGGCAAAGAGAGTTAAGTGACTTGCCCAAGATCACACAGTTAGTGTCTGAGGTCAGATGCAAACTCATGAAGATAAGTCTTCCTGACTGCAGGCCCATCACTCTACCCACTGTGCCACCTAATTGCCACTGCACTCTTTACAGTCCCATGATACTTGGATACACTAATAAGAAATAGAACATGTATTGATGATACAGCAAAGGAGAATGAGAAAGAATGATCAGACAGAAAGGAGCCTCTCCAAAAGAAGAGAAGCATTTAAAAAAAAATACCCAGAAGGAAATGAATATTTAGGAGAGAGGTTCTTAATCTCTTTTGTGTCTTGGACTTCTTTGGCAGTCTGGAGGAGCCTGCTGAACCTTTCTCAGAATGTTTTAAAAGCAGAAAATAAAATGCATGAGATTAAAAATGAAACATTATAATGAAACAAAGATATATATAGTATGTGTATATATGTGCGTATATATGCATATATATGTGTGTATATATTTATGTATGTGTGGGTATATATACACACATATACATATTTCCTATTGTAGCAGCAAGCACCCCAAGTGCGTCCTCAGGGTTTGCTGCCCATACAGGTTCTTGGATCTGCTTTGTTAAAGGAAAGCAACTCAAAATGGCTTAACAAGCTTACTTTAATCAGTCAGACATATATCATTTACCTTGTTCAGGGAAAAAGTCAGCACCCCGAACTTTAAAGCATACAGGCAGAATTATCAAGACAGAAACAGATCAAGTAGACAGATTTCCAAACTGTCCAACCATTACATCCATACCCAGTCAACATCTGGGTTTCCACATCTGGGTTTTTCAAAGCCAGGGGACTCTCAACAATGGCTTCCCAGAATTCAGATCAAATCACAGAACACTTCTCAAAGTGAGTCCCAAAACAAAGCTACACATCAGGGCTTATATAGCCTTCTCCTGGCTCAGAGAATGTAACAACCTTATAGACTCACTGGCCAATCAAGAAGTATCTACTGAAAAACAAGCCTCCCTCCCCAGGCTTCAGGTGCATTTTAGCCTAGGGGCAGGGAAGATCTTCCAAATTTGCATTCCCATTACACCTATACAAGTTCACAGAGCCTCTTGATATCTATCAGGGTCTATGAACTGCAGGTTAAGAATTTCTG
Organism: Petaurus breviceps papuanus; assembly: GCF_028583685.1. NCBI lineage: Eukaryota > Metazoa > Chordata > Mammalia > Diprotodontia > Petauridae > Petaurus > Petaurus breviceps. The sequence goes on from NW_027187200.1 coordinate 411,805, forward strand.
ATGGGAGAAGGTAATCAATAATTTCAAATATTCTAGGGAGCTCTAGAAGGTTGAAGTCTGAAAGTGCAATAGGAAAGACGGGAGTGCAGTTAGTTCAGGTAAGGGAGAATAATATCTGTTAGGGCAAGGGACTAGGGACAGCTCCAGGAAGGAGGAGTCACCTCAGGTGGGATAGTTGATAGAGCCTCAGAACAAGGGCAGAGGGGAGGGAGGAGAGAGAGAGAAGCAGTTATATAGAACAGAATCTTGAGTTTTCATTCAAGTTTTCTTCTGATGCCTCATCTTGGCATAGAGGTGACTCCCTTAGGGCCTTGAAGGCTACTCCAGCAGAGTCCAAGTTCTGGCAGGTCCCATCAAGATAGCAAAGCTGCTAGAATGTGGTGTGAAGGATTAAGTATCTGTTGCCCAAGGAATAACCTAGCATGTGTAGCCATATGGGGGGGGAGGAGGGGCCTGGAGAGAGAGAAAGAAAAGGGAGGGATAGGTATATATGTTACACACACATATTCATGCATGTGTGTATACCTACATGTGTGCCATATATTACACATATACGCATACATACATACATGTGTATATATTCATTTTTTTTAAGTTCAGGAAACTTGCTACACAGATGCAGAGGAACTGTGGAGGGAGGGCCCACAGTGAGTATGATGATCATGAGGAGGATCATAAGGGCCTCTTCATATTGAGTGCTTTAAGAATAGCAGAGCAATTTCCATGAACTCTCTCATTAGACTCCCCAAACTTCTCCATGAGGTTAGTGCTATAGTTATGACTCTACCATTTAGGAAACTGAAGCAGAGAGAAGTTAAATGACTTGCCCAGGGTCACACAGGTAGTAAGTGCAAGGAGAGGGGGAGAATTTAAACTCAGGTCTTCCTGGCTCTAAATCCAATTTTTTGTCTATTACCCAATGCTTCACTTCATGATGAAAATGATGGGGATGGGACCTGAACCCCTAAAAGGAAAAGACCATGTCTTTGCCCCTGAACTTTACCATACACAACCCAGTCCCTGGAGTTTTGCCTGAGGCATCTGGTCCATACCAGTCCACCTAGATACTCAATAATCTTTTTAATGGTCATTTCACCGTGGCTCCCTGACTCAGCCCTGACCACTTAACTCTTCATTGTCTGCACCTGACCTATCCCAGGTTACTTGCCTTTCCTTAATCCTATCCAGATCTCACAGTCTTTTATCTATAAAAGTATCATCCCTACTAAAGCAGAGATTTGCTAAGAACTATTGCTTGCTACTATTGGTGATACAATAGCGTAGATTTGCTAAGAATCTTGCCTGCCTAACCAGCGTCATAATAAAACCTCACTTCTCTGAATTAAGGTTTGAATTGTCAAATTCTTTCGAGGCAGACCCTCTGCACCCTTGCATTTAGGGGTTCCCCAGAATCTCAAACCGCAACAAAATCACAGACATATTAAAGATAAATTAGCAAGTTAGATGGAACTCTATAAATCATGGATTTCAATACCTTTATTATGTTGTTTTTTGTCTTCATTTTCAAAAAGGACCGATGATATCATGGGGTGACACCTTGACTCCTTTGTGAATTGGATTTAAGTGAGGCAGAACTGCACAAAGTCATCAGCCTCACTCACTCTCTCTTTCAGAATCATCTGAAATCCAGTGGCAAGACAAAAGTCAAGATGATGGGGTTGGCCAAGGTCAGGAAGATAATAGGGTTCTAAGCCAAGAACCTAAGTCTGCTGTTGGGGCCTAGTGCTTCCGAGCCACCTTCTGGATGGGTGTGGTCCAGAATCAAAAAGCTTTTAGTGTATTATCTTTTTAGCACTTCTGGAAAGCTTTAAACTCAGGGAAATTGACCCTTCCAAAATGTATCATTTTTAAAGCTTCCCATCTTTAGTGTAGTTGCTTCAGGAGAAGGATCATTCATTGTAATGAAGTCATATTGGACATGCCCCAAGGCATCATAGCAGGGGAAGGAAGGAAACCACACAATTCTGCCTTGTGAGTTTCTATTGCTTTGACTTGTACTCAATTGTTGAGAATGCCTAGCTCTGGTGAAAATGGAGTGGGAAAGCCTCTCCCCCAAGGGATCTGCTTTCTAATTAATGACCCATTAGGAAGCCTTTTCTGAAGCTCTTGTTTCCAAGTCTACAATTTAAATTCAGGGCCCTGCTATTTACTTATATCTACAGCTTTCCTTTCTTTTCTCCTTTTGAACTTTTCAAAGCACTTTCCCGTCTACTATTTTATTTGAAACTCCAGAAGATCAGAGTAGAAATCTCCTATAATTTTCCTTAGGAATGAATGAATGAAAAGCATTTGTTAAAAGCTTAATATATGCCAAGCACTATGCTAAATTCTGGGCATACAAATTACAAAAACTGCTCTCTAGGAGCTTATATTCTAAAGGAATGTGCTTGGGGGGGGGGGGTATCAAGGGTCAAGATGGCAGAGTAGAAACAGGACTTACACCGGGCTCCCCTTCCACCTCCTCCAATACATGTAAAAAATGACTCTAAACACACTTTAGAGCTACAGAACCCACAAAGTGACAAAGAGAAACTAACCTCTTGCTGAAGACAGCTCAGCTGTGGCTAGAGGGACATCAAGAGAGTAGATCACCAGCCGCTGTAGTGGTTTCCAGAATTATCAACCCATAAATGCCAAAGACAAAGTGAGAGGTGAGTAGACTTTGGGAAAAGGGAGTCCGGAAGTGCTCTCCAGCCTCTGCCCCCCACCCCCAGAAGTGGTTGAAGTGCAGCGGTGGCAGCCACCTTACTACTTCAGAGCTCCTGGCCTGCAGATTGTAGGGGAAACAAGCGACCAGTCTGAGGGGTAATCAATCTTGCTTTAAACCTGCTTGGATCTGGATCCCTGTCCTGGGTGGAGGTCCTGGGGTGTGTGACCAGTGTGCCAGAGACAGTAGAGGCTTCTGAGAGAGAACCCAACTAATAGCTCCGGCAGCTGAGAAGACCCCAGTGATTTGGGACAAAGCTCTCCTCTCTGAAAGCAGAGTTCTACTGTGGCAAAAAAAAACTCAAGAGTTAAGTGGTTGAGTGGCAACATGAACAAGTGAGGAAAATGGGGCAAGTACAGTGGTCTGACTTTGGATTCCTTTTTTGGGGACAAAAAGGATCAAGGCATGGAGCAGGAGGAAGACAGTGAAGTTAGAACTCCTGCACCAAAAGCTTCCAAGAAAAATTCGAACTGGTTACAGGCCATAGAGGAGCTTAAGAAGGATTTTGAAAACCAAATAAGAGAAGTGGAGGAAAAATTGAGAAGAGAAATGAGAATGATGCAAGAAAATCAGGAAAAGAGAGTCAACCACCTGACTGAAGAAAATAACACCTTAAAAAATAGACTAACTCAAATGGCAAAAAGGGCTTACAAAGGTAATGAGGAGAAGAATGCCTTAAAGAGTCAAATTTGACAGGTGGAAAAAGAATCTCAAAAGCTCATTGAAGAGAATAATTCCTTCAGAATTAGAATGGATCAAATGGAAGCTAGTGACTTTATGAGAAATCAAGATACTATTAAACAGATCCAAACAAATGAAAAAATAGAAGGCAATGTGAAATATCTCATTGGAAAAACCACTGACCTGGAAAATAGATCCAGGAGAGATAATTTAAAAAGTATTGGACTACCTGAAAACCATGACCAAAGTAAGAACCTAGAAATCATCCTTCAAGAAATTCTCAAGGAAAATTGCCCTGATGTTTTAGAACCAGAGAGCAAAATAGAGGTTGAAAGAATCTACCAATCGCCTCCTAAAAAAGATCCCCAAAACTCCTAGGAATATTATAGCCAGGTTCTGGAATTCCCAGATTAAGGAGAGAATATTACAAGCAGCCAGGAAGAAACAATTTGAATATTGTGGAAACACAATCAGGATAACCCAGGATCTGGCAGCTTCTACACTGAGGGATCGAAGGGCTTGGAATGTGATATTCCAGAGGTCAAAGAAGCTGGAATTAAAACCAAGAATCACCTACCCAGCAAAACTCAGTATCATGTTTCAGGGGAAAATATGGTCATTCAATGGAATAGAGGACTTTCAAGCATTCTTGATGAAAAAACCAGAGTTGAATGAAAAATTTGACATTCAGATACAAGAAGCAAGAGAAGCATGAGAAGGTAAACAGGGAAAAGAAATCATAAGGAACTTAACGAAATTGAACTATTTACATTCCTACATGGAAAAACGATAATTGTAACTTTTCTCAGTAGAGAATAGTTGAAGGGAATAGAAATGTATATACATATATACATACATACATATGTCTATATAGGAAGGTATGTGGGAGTATGAATACATAAGTGAGTATATATGTTTACAGGTATACATAGACAGAGGGCACAGGACCAATTGAATAGGAAGGGATGTTAATTAAAAGGTGAAATTGAGAGGTGAGAGAGGAATATAAGAGGACATGGGGAAAGACAGAATGGGGTAAATTATCTCACATAGAAGAGGAAAAGGAAAACTGTTACAAGGAAGGAGAAGAACAGGAAGGCAAAAGGGAATGAATTAACCTTACTCTCATTGCATTTGGTTTTAGGGATGGAATGACATACACGCTAAATAGGGTACCTTGCCCTACAGGAGAGTAGGAGGGAAGGGGATCAGAGGGAGGATGATGGAAGGGAGGACAGGTTGGGGGGAGGGAAGTTGGAAGCACACACTTTTGAAAAGGGACAGGATCAAAGTAGAGAATAGAACAATTGGGGGGTGGGATAGGATGGAGGAAAATATAGTCAGTCTTTTACAATATATCTACTATGGAAATGTTTTGCATAGCTACACATGTACAACCTATATTGAATTGCTTATCTTCCCAGTAAGGGTGGGTTAGGAGAGAGGAAGGGAAAGAATCTGGAATTTGAAGTTTTAAAATCAAATGTTAAAAAAAAAAAAAAGGAATGTGGCAAAGATTCAGTTTTGTAGTGGGGAGAGAGAAGAGCAGGGAAGTAGCAAAGATGCTGAATGAAACAAAATAACAATTCAGTAGCTCCTTTACGGGTAGCTAGGTGGCATTGTTCCAGGTGTAGAGTCGGGGAAAACTCATATTCATGAGTTTGTATCTGGCCTCAGACATTTTACTAGTTGCATGTCCCTGGGCAAATCACTTCACCCTGTTTGCCTCAATTTCTCATCCGTAAAATAAGCTGGAGAAGGAAATGACAAACCACTCCAGTGTCTTTGCCAAAAAAAAACCCCAAAACAAAACCCAACTCCCCCCCCCCCCCCCCCCGAAAAAAAAAAAACAAATGGCTCACAACTGAACAACAAAAACAACCGAGCTCCCTTTCCAAAGACGATGGTGGTGATGATTCAGTTAGAGAAAGTAAACTGTGGAAGGTGATAGGGGGTGGAACTGTACGGTGAGTGGTTGAACTCTTCCCAAGCTTGGCCACTGGTTGCCATGTTTGGAGGAGAGAAGCAGAACGCCAGCAGCATCAGATGTGTGAAGATGGGGGGGGGGGGGGAGGTCGTGCAAGGGCATATGACGTCAGACTTTTTGGAGATGTGGATTCGTTTTACTGAATTGCCCCTCCCCACCCCCCATGAACAAAACATTCCCGACTTGTGGCATTTGCGTGTCTGTCTGTCACGCCTGGAATGCTATTTCTTCTCATCTCCCCCTCATGGCTTCTTTGGTTTTCTCTAAGTCCTGGCTAAAATACCACCTCCTACAGGAAGCCTTTCCTGATCCCCCATAATTCTGATGCCTTTCTTCTATTTACTACTTCCAACTTATTCCATACATTGCCTTTGTACATAGTTGTTGCATGCTTTCTCTCCCATTGGATTGTGGGCTTCTTAAAAAGAGCAGCTATCTTTTGCCTTCCTTCGTATTCCCAACACTTGCACAGTGCATCATGGGTGGTTAATAAACGCCTATTAACTAACTCCTTTTAGTCTTTACTATAAGGGATACCTTTCTTGGAGGGATACATGGGGAAATATATGTGCTGTAAAAACAAAAGTTTATTTAAAGAAAATTAATCCTGATACATACATACTTTTACTTGCTGTATGACCCTGGGCCAATCATTTATCCTTTTTTATTTTAATTTATTATTATATTTATGTTAATTAATAATTAAATATTATATAAATTAAATTTATTATTTAATTTATCCTTTATTATATCCTTTTTCAACCTCAGTTTTCTCATCTGTAAAATGCAGATCATATCCTCAGCAGTACTTGCCTCCCAGTATTATGAGGATCAAAAAAGAGTACGTAAAGTATTTTGCAAACTTTAGAACACTACATATGTTGGTTATTAGGGTGATTACAAATGCCAAGAGAATATCAAGATGATCTGGGAACAATCTCTCTGACAGGAAGAAAGTGTTCATTTGTATGCCTTCTCAGGATTGCTGGAGAAGAACCACTTCAATTATGCTCTTCAAGTTTGAAATGATAATGCCAGGCCTGTGAGGTGAAATGAAAAAAAAGAAAAAAACAGAAGTTGATAATGGGCAAATTTTCTGCCTAAACCTGTCTCTGTGGCTTCCTGGTCTAGGTTTTATTTTCTTTTTCTTTTTTGAAAGCTGAAAGCTTTAAAAACAACTCTTTTTTTAAAAAATCCAACAAAACAAAACAAATAAAAAACAAATCAATGTACATCCTCTCCCTCCCCTCCCCCAATCCCAAGTCCCCTAAACTTAATCGTCTCTTTGGCCCTCCTATATCTTACCTTTGGAGTGGGAAGAAGCTCAGAAGCTATATCGTCCAACTCATTTAACAAGATCTGTTTTCTTCCAGTCACGTGGTAGCCTTACTATGATTATGCTTATTTTACAGATAAGGAAACTGAGGGTCAGAGAAGTTAAATTATTTGCATTTGTCTTCCAGGTATTTCTTGCTTTTCCTTTCCCAATGGCAGAATTCCTCATTTCTTCTATTTCTATAGTGCTTTAAAGATTTCCAAGCAATTTCCTCTAGAGAGGGATACAAGTATTTTAATCCCCATTTTATAGATAAGAGACTGAGGCATCTAGATAGCCTAGATAGTCTGGAAAAGATCTGAGAGTTTTAGTGGATTGCAAGCTCAGTGTGATGAGGAGGCCAAGAAAGCTAAAGCTCTCTGAGGTTTCATCCACTTGTATAATATCCAGCACTTGGGAGATGATTATTCTGCTATCCTCTAACCTGGTCAGACAACATCTGCAGTATTGAGCACAATTCTGAATACCGCAAATTAGAAATGGTTGAAAACCTCAAGAGTATTCAGAAGAGGGTGACCACAATGCTTAAGGAACTCCAGATCAGACCATGTATGTCGACTGAAAGAACTGAAGGTTTTGAATCTAGGGAAGAGACTTGGGGGAGACAGAGTAGCTGTTTTCAATTATTTATAGGGCTGTCACTTGGAAAAAGAGTTTGATTTTTTTTTCTTCTTGGCCCTAAGAGGCAAAACTAAAAACAATGGGAAAAGTTTGGAAAAAGGAAATTTTGGGTTGATATCAAAAAAACAAAACAAACAGAAAACTTTCCTAACAATCAGATTTATCCAAAGAAGGACAATGCTTCAGAAGGAACTAATAATAAGTGTTTGTATTAAGGCCTGCAAAACACTTTACAAATATCATCTTATTCTATCCTCACAATCATGGGAGATAGATGATATTGAAGAAACTGAGGCATACAGAGGTTAAGTAACTTACCCAGGGTCACACAGTTATTAAGTGTCTGTAGCAAAATTTGAACTCAGGTCTTCCAGACTTCTATCCATTGTGCTATGTAGGTGGTCTCAAGTCAAGGCTGAGTAACTGAACTACTGTTGGAAATATAGTGCATGTGAGGGATAATTTGCAATGAAGTTTCCCCATTCTGAAAAATCAAATCTAGAGTGGCTTCAGCATCCACTAGTCCTAAGTTTAGAAGTCGCCTGACCTTACAGGAATCTGGGACTTAGAGCAATGGAGACAGTGCCACCTCAGCACAAGATATGCCAAATGAGGACAAAACTGCTTTCCTGGCCTTGCGTGTCCTTTATCTCCAAGACAGATTCCCGCTCCTTAGGTTGTGGACTGGCCTCCCTACCAATGAGAGCGAAGGCCAATTGGGGGGTTGTATTTCTGCATTAGAAGGTTATATAACCATGGGCTTGCTTCTGCCTGTTGCTTTCTCCCTGGCAGATGCCATCTGAGTGAAGGGGAGCGGGGGGGAGTCCTTTCTCATGAAAAAGAATAAAGACCTTTTCTGATCTCAGATTCATACTCTGAACTCTTTCATCCCACACAGTGCAGAAGGTATTCTTGCTCAGGTTGAACTAGAGGGCTTTAGAGGTCCCAAGTGATATGCCTTGAGGCCAGTAGAGCTAGTTAAGGTACATCTTATGGTCACACAGCCTGTGAGTCTCAGAAGCAGGATTACAATCAAGGTATCCAACTCCTAGGTCCAGTGCTCTTTTCATTGCACCGTAATGTTCCTTTAACAAGGTACAAGGAGCACAGGTAATCTCAGGTCAAAGTCAGAAAGCAGGGTAGGGCAGGTAGGTGGGGCAGTGAGAGTATTAGAACCCGGACTCAGGAAGACCTGAGTTCAAATCCCTCCTCACTCCCTTATTTACTGGCTTTGGGACCCTAGGTGAGTCACTTAACCCCTCTTAGTCCCAGTTTCCCCACCTGTAAAGATAATAATAGTACTCACCTCATAGGGTTGTTGTGAGGGTGAAATGAGATATATCTATCTATTGATTGGTCCTTCTGAATTATTTAGTACTTTGCCATCCTTAAAGCACTTTATCAATGCTAGCTATTATTGTGGGAGAACTGTGTAAATTTCCCAAGCATTCAAAGAAGCCTGCTGTCACTGAGGAAGCTTGTTCATTTTGTCAACTGCTCCTTGCATTCACGGAGCTGTGCTGCCCGAAACCACTGACTGTGCGGCTGAAGCCTGAGAACAGACACTCCGGGTGTCAGAACACAGCAGGAAAGCAGCTTCCACACGGACAGAGGGTCACTTAAGAACAATTTCCACAGAGGCTCAGAATCAACAAAAGACACAAACCAAAGTAGGTGCCAACCAGGGCCATGGGTAGGGGGAAAGACTGCATAAAAAGTCATACTTCATCATTTCTAAAAACAGAACAAGCAACCCAAAAAGGGAGCAATCTTTGATGTCTACTGGCACTCTTATTAGGTTGAAGTAGAGTGGATCTTTCCCAAAGCCTCTTAAAGGTCTAAGGATTTGTGGCACCAGGACCTCCAATCTTCAATTTGAAGAATTGGGTTGAATAAAGCCTCCCCCTCTAAGAAGGCTTCCCTGGTTGCTCCCTTTTGCCCATCGGACCAAGATCACCTCTCTTCTCAATTTCCAAGAGCACTTTGCCTGGATTTTTCCTTAGCATTTATCATATTCCTCCTTCTATTACAGCAATGTGTTGATTCTTCCTTATTGGATTGTAAGGCAATGTGGTGACTTGGAAAGAAAGGACTGGACTGCAAGCAAGAGATCTGAGTTTGTAACCCATCTGGTCTTAACTTTTCTAAGACTCAGTTCCTTAAATGATAAAAAGAGAATTAAAATACAAATATTTTACTTGTATACAAGTATTACTTATGTCATTGTTGTAGGGGAAGGAACTTGTGAATTTTAAAGCATAACAGACATGGAAATTATTATTATTGCATGTATCTTGAAAAAAGGGTCTGTGTAAGAGGTTTGTATAAAGAGGGTGATTAGAAAAAAAAAGGTATCTCAGTCGATTAAGTGTTAGACTTGGAGTTGGGAAGACACAGATTCTAATTTTGCCCTAGATACTTACCAACTATGTGATCCTGAGCAACTCACTTATCTTCTCTAAGCCTTATTTTCCTCATCTATAAAATGGGGATAATAATAGCACTTACCTCACAAGATTGTTGGGAATTTTTAGTTTTTAATTTCCTTTTATTAATTTTTATTATTTAGGGCTCAGAACCATTCTTTCTGCAACTTTGGTTAACTGAGATCCTGTCTTCTGTTAATATTAGCCTCACCTGACCAAAACCTGTCCCATGGGGTGTGAAAATTTACTTAAGGTCTTTCTTAGGCAAGAAGTCAGAAAAGAATCTCAACTATCACTAACTCCTTGATGACATGTAAGTCTTCCTCCTCAAACAGTTTATTTGTGAACTCTCTAAATGTAGTTTAATCTGTAATCTGACTTAGTTGATATACAAAGTTTAGGTGTCTAACTAGGTGTGTTTATGTATGAGATTATGGCTCTGTTTAACTAAATTTGTACAGTTTTTATGACATCGAAGGAAGCATGGAATTGCTGATCTATCTTTTCTTTAACTGTTGTGGCCTAAGAGGAATGCATTGAAGAAAAAGGAATGTTCAGTCAGTCAGTTATGAAGCCTTTATTAAGTTCCCACTCTGGGCCAGGTTAGGTATTCAAAGAAAGGTAAAAGACAGTCCAAGGCTCTCAGGGATCTCACAGTCTCATCCAGTCACAGAAGTAGGATTGGGAGGGACTTTTAAAGGTCATCTGTTCTAATCCTCCCATTTTACAAAGTATGAAAATGAGACCTAGAGATGTTTAGGGATTTGCCAAAAAAGATAACAAATATCAGAGACAGATCCTTTGAATCCTCAACCAATATACTTTGTAGACAGTGGACAAGCATTTATTAAGCACTTACTATATGCCAGGCAGACCCTATCCTAAGTAATGGGGAGTACCTAAGTCATACACCTGATGTAGCCACTCAGTAAAACAAAAGTTCCTCTGTTGACTAAACAGTTAACAATATGCTCTTGGTTCAGCTGCAGCCTTAAGGTTTCTCTATTATCTGCCTAATAAAAAAAATATCAAAGCTCTCTGTGGTCGAGAGATTGCTAATCTCTGAGTGCATTTCCTGTCCTCTTTCTCCCAGCCCTGCTTCATGTGAGCTATTGTCTCAGGAGGGGTTAGTGCTGCTGTTGACAAAGCCCTCATTATCAGTGGGTAACAGCCCTGGCTGAAAAGACTTATGGGAAACCATAGGCCTCTGCTGACAAAGACATTGTAGCTTCATTTTTAGGATCTTTTATTGGCTTAATCTTTTGTGCTCAAGTTCTCTAACTCTGTGAAGCTCTTTCGAATTATTTGTCTCTAACTCAAGCACTCTCCTTCTTGCCTCGGTTTACCACTGGCCTGACCTGACCTTAGACCCTAGCCTTATTCCTATTGATAATGTCAGTGTTTTAATGGGAGCTCACGCTCCCTGATGTTGGGACTCCCTCTGCTGGTGTACATCGCAGCCCACCCACAGCTTGCTCTGCCTCGGACATATCTCATCCAAAGATGTACTGGACTCCTTTAACTGGGTCATGGATTTAGAGATGGAAGGAACTTTAACAGTGATCGAGTTTCTCATTTTACAAATGAGGAAACTAAGGCAGAGATCAGTTAAATGACTTGCCTGTGATCACACACTTAAAAAGTGTCAGAGGAGGCATTTGGAGTAAGCAAGTCAGCCAACAAGCATTTATTGTAGTGGTTGTCATTGCTTGGTCAGGTCCAAGTCTTCATGACTCCTTTTGGAGTTTTCTTGGCAAAGATACTAGAGCGGTTTTCCATCCCTTCTCCAGCTCATTTTACAGATGAGGAAATTAAGGCAAACAGGGTTGAGTGACTTGACCAGTCACACAGCTAGTTAGTGTCTGAGGCTAGATTTGAACTCAGGAAGATGAGTCTTCCTGACTCTAGGCCTGGAATTCTAGGCACTGTGGCACCACCTAGCGGCCCACATATGCACTCTACATTCCAGCCAAACTCTTGTACTCCCTGTCCTGGGCACATACATGTCTTGAAATTTCTTGCCATTATGATTTCACTTGGGCTTTTCCTTATGCCTAAATTTTGAATATCTCCCCTCCTCCTTTTCGCCTGCTGAACTCCTACTTCAGCATTTAATGTATTTCCTCCTCACATTCTTTGGTCGCTCTCTAGTACACTTATTATATAATAGAGAATGGGTACACTTGAACCTTGAAGCAGAAAGATCTAAATGCTACAAAATTAAATAAAAATAAAAAAAATAGAATTTCTTGAAAAGGCACTCATTGTGTAATGGAGAGACCACTGGCCTTGGAGTCAGGGGATCTGGGCTTGGAATCTTCCTCTTTTACTTAGAAGCTATCTGTCCCTGGATAGAGCATCTTCCCTCTCTAAGCCTCAAGCATCTTGTGTGTAAAATAGCAATAGCTTTCTCAGTGCCTATTTTATTGTTCTTGTTATTTGTCCTTCATTCTTGAAGAGGACCAATGATGTCAGAATGGTTATGTCTTCTCACTGTCTCCTCCAGGGTCATGGGTCCAGTGGCAAGACATAGGTTGAGACAACTGGAGATGACCCCAGATGGAGTAGGAAACCTCAGCCTTTATAAACTAAGGTCTTTTTCAGGTCTCAATTTGTCCAAGACTATGCCCATTCTGTGATTTAAGGTTAGGTAAGAAATGTGGCAAAAGATGGAAAAAAAGGGGGGGTTGTTTTGAAGGAAGTTGATTTGGTGATCTCTCTTAAATCATGGAGAAATGGAATGACCATAGGATTTAGAGCTGGAAAGAACCTTAGAGGTCATTAAGTCCAACCACCTCATGTATGTAGATAAAGAAACCAAAGTCTTGACAGGAGATGACTTCTCCAGGGTCATAGAAGTAGTAAATAGAAGAGCCAGGACTCAAACCCAGGTCTTTGGTGAAAATTCTACACTTTTCCATTGTACTGCACTAGTATTATTATCATGTAAATGATGAGATGAAATTCCTTATGTGGCTCCACAGAGAAATAGAAGTCAAATTTTGCTTGAAAAGACTTTCTGAAAATTTAAGTTATCTAAAATAAAGCAGGATGCTTCTTGAGGTGGTAAGCTCTTTGACATTGGAAGCATTTGAGCAGAAACTAGCTAAATATCTAGATGCTAAGCCTGAGATGTCTGGTAGGAATTTCTGAAGAGGAATCAATGCTCATTTCAATTCAGTAAATATCTGTTAAGTGCCTACTATATACCAGACACTGTGCTAAGTGCTAGGAATAGAATGCCAACAAGGAACTTCTAATCTAATGGAGAAGAATAATCCACAAAAGGAAGCTGGAAAGGAGTTAGGGAAATAATACTAAAGGTTACCTGGCACTAGGGCATCTTATTCCATGGAGCTGAGACTAAGCAGAACAGATACAAAGTAGAGTGGCCTACAAAGTCTAGGTTCCACCTTCTATAAAGGAAGGCTTTGGGTGAAGTTTAGTGTTCTACCCTCCAGGCCCCCAGTCAGAGGGGAGAGGAGGCTGAGAAAGTTGGGAAGGTGTTGTTGAATATATCCAAGGTTGAGTTAAACAGCATGAAGAGGAGATTTCTGGTGATCAGCTTATCAGGGGCAAGTTATGGAGGGGCAACCTGTTCCTGGAGTTAAGACCAAGCAGGGTTTCTCAAAAGGAAATGACCTGTGCCAGGTCCCCAAGACTCTTGCCATTCTCCTTTGTAACTCCTTCCTCATTTTAACTCTGGTTCTCCTACCAGCCTATTTCACAGAATCACAAAACCTCAAAAGGATGAGGGACCTAAAGGGTAGTCTGGTCCAATTCATACCAGAATTTTAATCCCCTTTACATTATCTCCAACAAGTGATCATCCAGTCTCTTCCAGAACACTTCTAATAATGGGAAACTATTTCCCAAGACATTCCCATTCCCCTGTGCAATCAAACAACTTTTATTTGTTAGGAAGTTTTTCTTTACATTGAGTTCAAATAATACTCTCTAGAATTTCCAAACACTGCTCCTAGTTTGACCTCTGGAGCCCAAGCAGAATAAGGATAGTCCCTCTTTGATAAGTCATTCTTTCAAATACTTTAGAATATTGAGAGTTTCTTCCCTAAGTCTCTTCTTAATGGTGAACGTCCTCAGTTCCTTTGATTGATCCTTATACAGCATGGATTTAAATCCTTTAATCTTCCTGGTTTCCCTCCTCTGTATAATTTTCAGTTATCAGTGTCTAATCTAATTTTTGACACCCAGAACTAGACATGACATTCTCTATGAGGTCTGATAAAACCAGAGAGAAATAGGATCATTGCCTCTGTATATGTGAACATGATGACTCTCTTGATGCAATCTAAGTTTGCATAAGCTTGTTGGCTGCCATGTCACTCTGCCATGTGACTCACATTTAGTTTACAATCCACCAAAACCTTTGGGTTTTTCATATGAATAGCTTTCTAAAGACATCTCTTCAGCCTGTGCTTTCCCCAAAAACCTATATTTATATAAGCTTATATATACATCAAGATTTAAGTATTTCATCATTAATCTCTTGAACCCAGGTATAGGATTTTACATTTATCACTATTAAATTTCATCTTGTAAGATTTGACTAATTGTCCTAGCCTGGTGAGAGTTTTTAGATCCCAGTTCTATCAAACAATATGCTAACCATCTCTTTTGGATTTTTGTCATGTACAATTTTGATGAGTATAGAATTTTTACTTTAATTAGAACAAAATGCTTAACATAAAAAAATGACAAAAAATATTTAATAGCAAAGACTTAGGGACAACTTCTTCAGGCCCTCTTCTAGAGACTACTCTTCAAGTGGGCATAAGTTAACCATCATTTTTTTTTATTCTAATTTTTGTACTGGTTCTAAACACATCTAACCATTCTATCATCTAGCCCAAGTTCTCTCCACAAGGATAGCATGAGAGACTTTGTCAAATGTCTTCTTGAAATCCAAATATGCTATATCATAACATTTTCTTGTCTACCGTCCTAATAATATTGTCAAAAAAGGAAATAAAGTTCATTTAGCATGATATATTTTTGAAGAAGTCATGCTAGTTCTTACAAATAACAATTTCCCTTTCTAAATATTTATTAACTATTCCTTTAACTTTAACAACACATTATGGAATTTTGCCAGGAAGGAAGGTCAAGAGTTTGAAGAGTTTACCTTCTTTCTCTTTCAGAAACCTGGGACAATATCTCCACTGATGCAGAAAGTACTAAGCCTTTGGAGAAACCTGGCCCTTTTCAGGTACCTGACTAACCCAGATACTGATTGTCATTAGCTCCTTGTTTTCCTTGTCGGGAATATCAATGGGATGTGAAAATTTGTCGATGATGGGTAGAAGGTAGAAGGGTATATGAAGATACTTATTTTGGGGTCATGGTAGAGAAAGTTCTGTGGAAAGAAGTCATCAGAGCAACCCAGAAAAGAATGAAGACATAGTTGCCCTGGGCCTTTTCCTTAAAATGGAGGCTCTGGGGGGAACCAGTCAATCAAAAAAAAAAGTCTCTAGGCTGATGTTACTTCCAATCATAAAAAAGTAGTGGCAAGGGTGGATTGAGGGTAAAGAGGTTTCTCAGGCATGGTAGAGAAAGTCCTGTGGATGTGAGTCAGCAGAATAGCCTGGAGAGGAATAAAGGCCATTAAGGAAAAAAAGTCATTACATTTGGCAATTAAGAGATCATTAGTAACTTCAGAAAGACTGATCTCAGTTGAGTGATGAGGTAGGAAGATAAATTGCTTAAATTTAAGAAAAAGAGTGCTGGAGGAAGTAGAGGTATCAAGTATATAGGACTTTTTGATGGCTTAGCTGAGAAAGAGTTTAAGAGTTTAGCATGGAGATTAACTGCCTTATTAGCTAATAGTACAGTAGGTACCAGGGACGGGAGGCTCTATGGTAAGTGACTTTATCAAGGAATTTGGCAGAGAAAGGGAGGAGAGATCATAGGATAATGGCCAACAGTGATGGTAGGAACTAGTGAAGGAATTTTAAGGATGAGGAAAGAGACATGTTTGTAGCTGGGAAAGATCCAGTAGATAGTGAGAGACTAAAGATTCTATAGGGACAAAGAATATTAGGAGCAACCAGGTGGTGAAGTGGATAGAGTTCCAGGCCTGAAGTCAGGAAGATCATCTCACAAGCCTCAGACACATACTAACATGTACTAATACCTCCCCTCAAGGAGTTTATATTCTGAGGAAAGATAACACATAAAAGAAGGCTGCTAGGTGGTACAGTGGGTAGAGTGCTAGGCTTACAGTTAGGAAGACTCATCTTCCTGAGTTCAAATCTGGCCTCAGACACTTATGACCCTGGGCAGGTCACCACCCCTTTTGCCTCAATTTCCCCATCTGTAAAATGGTCTGGAGAAGGAAATGGCAAACCACTCCAGTATCTTTGCCAAGAAAACCCCAAATGGGGTCATGAAGGGTCAGACACCATTGAGCAGGAACAATGTTAAGTTGAAGGGGGCAATTTACTGGAAAAGATGAAAGCTGGGATCATGTGCTTGAATACATACGGGAAATACAAATATTTAGGTTTCTCAATTAAACTTTTGACAGCTCCTTCTTGCTTCTTGCTTCTACCTCTGGTTTTAACTTAGTTGTGAGTAGTACACAAATTTCTAAACTACCCTGTATATAATCTGGGAGATGAAGAGATAGGAGAGGTCAGTCTGGATTTTTTTTAAAATGCCTGCAAAATTATCATGATTGTGCAAGACTATGCAAGGGAGAAGATAAACAAGAATGCAGAATCAGTTGTCACAACATCTCATGTTTCTATGACATTTTAAAAATTACAAGGTAAAGCTCATGAAATGGATAGTACAAATATCCTTATCCCCATGTTTCAGGGGAGAAAACTGAGGTTTAAAGAAATTAAATTTCTAGACCAAGCCAGAGGTTATATAGCAAGGTTATATAACTAGCTATAGCTTTTTTATTGCAAGTAAGAAAAGATTTTATTTTGAGTGGTAGGAAAAAAGAAAGATATAAAAGACAGATTGACTAGATAAGCTTGGCTACTGGATCCCTTGTAGAATTCCCCATTTTCATCTTTTTAAAAGGTTATTTATTTAAAACATTCTTTTCTTTTAAAGTTTTGTGTGCCATATTTTCTCCCCCCCCCTTTTCTCTTCTGCCCCTCCTCCACCCACTGAGAAGGCAAACAATATGATGTTAATTTTATATGTGAAATTAAGCAAAACATATTTCCACATAAGCCATATCAAAAAGGCAAAAAAAAGTCAAGTAAGAAAATTATACTGCAATTTGCACTTGGAATTCATTAGTTTTCTCTCTATGGAGGTAGATAGCATTTTTCTATCATGAATACTTTGGAATGATCTTGGATTATCATGTTGATCAGAGTAGCCAAGTCTTTCCCAGTTGATCATCATTACAACATTGCTATTACTGTGCACAAAGATCTCCCAGTTCTTTTCACTTCACTTTGTATCAGTTCATATAGATTTCACCATGTTTTTCTGAAACCATCCACCTCATTGTTTCTTATAGCACAATAGTACTCCATTACAATAATATGCCACAACTTGTTCAAACATTCCTTAACTGATGAGTAGCCCCTCAATTTCCAATTCTATGCCATCATGAAAGAACTGCTATACATACTTTTGTACATGTAGGTCCTTTTCCTTTTTCT
The DNA here is from genome assembly GCF_028583685.1 of Petaurus breviceps papuanus. Classification (NCBI taxonomy): domain Eukaryota; kingdom Metazoa; phylum Chordata; class Mammalia; order Diprotodontia; family Petauridae; genus Petaurus; species Petaurus breviceps. The sequence continues at coordinate 429,233 of NW_027187200.1, forward strand.
TTGACCTCTTTGGAGTACAGACCTAATAGTAGATTTACTGATCAGAGGGTATACACAATCTTGTAGCCCTTTGCGCATAGTTCCAGATCATTCTCTCCAACAGTTGGATCAGTTCACTCACTACTCCACCAAAAGTTCATTCATGTACTTATTTTCCCTCATCCCCTCCAGCATTTATCATTTCTGATAGGTATGAGGTATACTCTCTTTCATGTTTTACCATCTATAATCTGTGCCTGCTTCCTCATAATTCTTCTTCAGGGCAGTCAAATCTTCCCAGGCTTCCAAGAGTTCCCCTTCCTCCATGCCTTCACCTATATGCCAATGTACAAATGCCTGACTAGCATACATAAGGTCAAACTTGTGATCGAGAAAGGTCCATGCTTTGACTATTTAGCATGCTTACTGACCACTGTCCTTTAGCCAGGTCTTCACCAGGTACCACAGGTGGGGTACCACAGAGCCTAGATAGAAACCCAATTCTCTAGTGATCTTTCTACTCCACCACACTACCTCTCCAAATCAAAAGTTATTTTGACTGATTAAACCAGGACATCCTAGCAAACTGGTCTTCTTATCTTTCATTTTTGCTAGCATGTGATTCAACTATCATCTCTTTCCCAAAGGATCCTCATTGCCATCCAGCTGCTAATAACTGCTCCAAGCACCCCACTGGGATACTGGCTTTGGCTGAAATGAGCTTGATTACATCCTAGAAGAAATCACTGATTTTTCTTCCTTGTTTCTTCATTTCAGCTCCCTTAAGCTGACTCACCATTTTATCTTCATTCCTAAGTCTAGAACATTGCCAGTTACCTCCGTTGACATTTTTAATAACACAATCCAGTGGGGAGGAGGGAGGAGATTCTCTCCAGGCATAGAAAAGAAGGTGTTCTGCCTAGAAGGGGAAAAAATTATTGTAGGAGTCTATACTTTAGCCTATTTGACATAGTAACCAGTGTGATATGGTTAAGAAATAACGCTGAATTTGAATTCAGAAGATATGGTATTAAATTATAGTTCTTTTATTTATTCTTTGGGTGAGGTTGAACACATTTCTTAACCTCTCTGGTCCTTAGTTTCCTCTTATTTAAAAGTAAAGGCATTGAGTTGCTAAATCAAGTCAAGGAACATTTATTAAGCTCTTACAATGTGAAAGGGACTGGGTTGAGTGCTGGCAAGAAAGACAAAAATTTGTCCCTGCTCTCAAGGAGCTTATGGTCTAATGGAAGAGACAACATGTAAGCCACTAAATACAGACAAGGTATACACAAGATAAATTGGATATAATCTCAGAGAGAAGGCACCTGCTTTAAGAGGAATTGGGAAAGGCTTTGTTACAGAAGGGCTGAGTCTTAAAGAAAGTTAGTGTCTAATGTCCCTTCCACCTCTAAATCCTGTGATCTGACTTCCTAGCATTTCTCTACCTTGTACCATAATCACATCATCTGTAATTTAGGGATAATAATCTCAGTTTTAACTATCACCTAAGGCTGTTGTAAAGTTCTAATGAGAAAAAAATTTGGATATATTCTGAAACCTATAAAGTGTTGTTGAAAAATTCAGTACAACCATGCTTTATATCCCACCTAGTCTTTCACCAGGACACCAGGGCCTAGTGAGCGTGCTAGGGCAGCTTACCATCTGCCCTTCTGCCTTGCTATGGGAAGAACAATCAAACCATGCTACCATGGCTCTGGAAAGGCTCCACTCTCCCCCGACCACAATTCCTTTGCTAGATCACTGCTCCCCTCTCTGTGTGTCTCCCCTAATTAGAATGTAAACTCCTTTAGGGCAGGAATGTTTTATTTTTCTCTTTCTATCCCTACTGCCTAACATGGTGTCTGGCCGATAGTAGGTACTTAATGAATGCTGGTTAATTGTTTGGTTGATAAAGTTCTAAAATTGTTACCCTCTGTAACTGGAAGAAGTATAAGGACCCCACCCTAATATTTTATTTTGGAAGTACATAGGTTCATAACTATAGACATGGAGGGGAGCTGAGGAGTCATCTCATTCAAGCCCCTAATTTTACAGATGAGGAAACAGAGAGAATCAGTATTTAAGGAAATGCAGGTACTCAGGAAGGGCCAGGATTCTCTGCAGGTTAGGTATTCTCTGTATCCAAGGTGCCCCAGTTCTCAAAAAAGAAAGAGGTGAATTTTCTAAACTCTAGTTGAAGGTTTCTTGATTTTCATTCCCTGTAAACTTCTAGAATGTATTTTTAAAGGGATGGTTTATAAGAATTTAGAAGGGGAGACAGTGATTTGTAAGGGTACATATGATATCAACTGCTTATATGCAAATATGAAAAGAGTATATTCTCAAAGGTATTTTTATTTAGAAGTGAGGAAACTGTAGTTTTGAGAGGTTGCCTGACTTGCCAAGGGCTACTTTGAGGATTCTCTGGAATCAGAAAGCCTGGGCAAGAATTCTGACTGTGCCAACTTAACTATGTGACCCCATTCAGGTAAAACAATTTCTCTGAACTTCATTTGCATCTGTTGTAAAATGGGAATGGTAAAGCCTATACTATTTCCACAGGGAAAACATGATAACATGTATGTCAAGAGTTACTTTAAAAATGTAATTGGGTTTTTGTTGCCATCAATAGAATCATCTAAAATGTTTATCTGGTTCTATGTGGGCATGAATTTGAAGACACAGGAATAATCCACATTTGTTGGGATCACTATCTGTGGATTCAAATGATTAGTCTTTATGAACTTTTAAGTAGAATTGCTACCACTTATTATTGGTAGTAATAAAATTTTAATACTGGAAAGGAGCTTAAGAGATCATCTAGCACAACTCATTCATTTTGTGTATTTATGAATCTGTTTTTTTTTTATTTTTAGTCCCAGTCTATAATTTCATCTGTGCAGGATTTCAGACAATGAAAAAACTCCTACCAATGCAGCTTTTCCACAACTTATCATCTTGGACAACTTCCTTAGTTCAGTCTTTTTTCAGTTGTGTCTGATTCTTCATTACCCGATTTTGGGTTTTCTTGGCAAAGATAGTGAAGTGGTTTGCCATATTCCTCTCCAGCTCAGTTTACAGATGAGGAAACTGAGACAAACAGGGTTAAGTGACTTGACCAGGATCACACAGCTAGTGATTGTATGAACTCAGGAAGATAAGGCCTCCTGACTCCAGGCCTGGCCTTCTATCCACTGAGCCACCCAGTTGCTCTAAGTTAAGTAACTGATCTAGGGTAGCACAGCATGTTACAAAGTCACAATTTAAACTCAGGTTTTCCTGACTTTGAAACCAGAAATTGTAATGTTAATGAAATAGGAAGACCTGCTGATACAGCCTGAGTCACAGGAGCTCAGAGTGGGAGGAGTTTGCCCAAGGAGCAGAGAGTAAGAGCAGAGAGAGAGAGAACAAAAGCAGCTTGAGTGGGCAGAGGGAGGAATCTCGCCTAGGGGAACTTGTTTGTGGGGAAGCCTAACAGAAAGAAGCTTTAAGATGTAGGCACTCCCTGGATTAGTGATAAGTACCCTGTTAAATCTTTCCTCCTCTCATTATAATGATGTTCCAAATAAATATTTTGGTTTTGCTTTTGAGGAAGAGAATTAATTATATTTTGTGGATCTTCCCTGGAAATACACGTGCATATTCTTAGCAGCTGCTGTGGGTACTACATTGCTGTTACAGAAGTATATTCACCACAAAACATTGCCTCCTGCCCACTGATCTTACAAGACACACAGTTTCATCATATCATAGATTTAGAAATGATAGGGGCCTTTGAGGTCACTGAGTGGCTAAGCCAGAACTCATATTCTTGGCTATTGATGCTTACTTACTCCAAGATTCTTTCCATTACACTGTATTACCTATAATGAAGCTGTGGATCCCAGTTCACATATCAGATGAACCATTGAAATTTGCACTGTTCTCTGGTCATGATTCTAACTGTGGCCTAGCATCCCACAAATTTATTACATTGGTCAATTTTAAAGGGTTGAGACTAAAGGGTGAGAATATAGTTCAGTGAAAACCAGTTCCAATCACTACAAAACCAGCTCAGACCTACATAAGGAAATCTTCACATAATGGGGTTTTACAATGGGGATCCTTGTGAGGCAAAAATTATTTTGACCAGACCTGTGATATCATTGAATGGGAAATCCATATGTGGAAAGTCCTACATCTCATGCCATTTGGCAGCTCATCTGCAATTGTACAGAATGATGGAATTTCAGAATATAGAGTTGGAAGACAACTCAATGGCCATCTTTCTTAACCAACAGCCCAAAGGCTACTATAACATACCCAGCAAGAAACCATCTCACCTCTTCTTAAAGACCTCCAGTGAGAATGCCCCCTACCTCCACCTAATAAGAATTACAGTTCTAGAGATTAGCCTGGAGTACTGAGAAGCTAAGCACTGCTAGTATACAGGAGCTGGACCCAAGTCTTCCTGATTCCAAAGGATGAATGATGTCATACTGTTTCTCTAGTGGAAATGTTATTATCCCCATTTTATAGATGGGGAAACTGAGGTATAAAGGAGTAAAGTAACTTACCCAAGGTCACAGCTAGTTACTGTCAGAACCTGGATTTGAACCAGCTCTCCTGACTTCTGAGTTCCAGTATGCCATGAGCACCCATATCTTAATCTAGAGAAAAGTTGGCCTGTAGTCAAACAACCTGCATTGTTGATTCAAGTCATTCAGATGATGCAGGGCATGCTTCATACTCACTGTATTTTTGACTTGGATTTCAGTGGGAAAAGGAAAAGCCCCAAACCATGAGGCCAAAATTAAGAACTCACCCCCAAGGCTTCTGCAGCTGAGTCTGAGACAAAAATGGAATATAAGTATTTGGGGGGCACCTGGGACAGAAAGCAAAATGTAGTCATTCTGAGGAAATGCTGCCCGCTGGGTGATTAAGTATATTCTTCTCACCCAAATCTGAAATTACATCTGTTATTGACATGAGACTATACAAAAAAAAAAGGCACAAATCATCAGGAATGAGCCCAGGTTTACTGTTGAAGCTATATGTGGTATCTCCTTTATTCAGTTGTTGATTTATTTCATCATTAAGTATTTCAACATTAGTGTATGGAATATTATGCTAGGTGCTAGAAGAGGTACAAATTTTCAATTAAAAGTCCCTGCCCTCATGAAACTTCTAGTCCTGTGGGTAGACATGAACACAGATACACAATATTATCTCACAAATGCATAGGATAAGTTGAAATACATAACATTAATTGAGATGTTGATTTTTTCTCTCTCTTATTGAATCTTACTTCAATCTAAGCCAGTGTTGACCATATCCCAGTATGTCATCACCTATGATGTGATGAGGCCATGCATTATGAAAGCATAATGCACAGATCACTAAATCCTGTCTCTGATAATTACTACCTGTGTAATCTTGGAACTGTCATTTAACCTTCTAGTTTCCTCATCTATAAAATGAGGGGGTTGGACCAGGTGGTCTTTAAGGTCCCTTCCAGCTGTAGATCTTAAGTGAGGATTGCCACAAGGCCTTCAGGGTATATAAATCTTTTCATTTGCCAATCATTGCACCAGGAAGTTCCCCCATTATAAACATATGTGTGTGTGTACATCTATACACCCCACATATATGTACATGTATAATATATAATGTATATTATAAAATATACATACATATGTGTTTATAGACACACATGCACATATATACATATATATGTACGTCTATTAACTCATCAAAAGTCACTGTTGAAAAGCTAATGTTTTCTGGGATGGGGTAAGTCATCCAATTAATTTCATTTCAATATTTATTGAGTACTGTATGGTTAGGCACTGGGGATTCAAAGAAAAAAAATGAAACAATTTTTGCCATTGAGGAGTTTAGTTTGGGGAGAGGAGGGAAGAGCTTGTGGTAGAGGGGAGACATGAAGGAGGGAGGTAAGGGTAGGTGTTATGTACATGGATCAATATATTCAAAATATTCATGGGGCAAATGTAAAGTAATTTTAGGGATAAAGGGAGAATGCTAAGACCTGGGGAGAGGATACTTTGTCTCTCACTGGGTGAAGTGAAATCCATCACTGGGACAAGGTATGGTGAACTATGCTTTAAAGGAAACTAGGGCTTCTTATAAGGTGGAGCTGAAGAGTGAGAGGATTCTAGGCATGGAGATGGGGAGGGGAGACAGACTGTACATAGAAACAGAATAGAAAGTGGGTGAGTATAAAATAGAGTGTGTGAAGTTATGTAATCTGGAAAGACAAACCAGAACTAGACTGTGAAAGGCTTTAAATGCCAGGCAGAGGAGTCAGTGGTTTATCTTGGAGGAAATAAATAGGGAGCCACTAAACTTCCAGGGCAGTGCCAGGACCAGATCTGTGCTAGGAATATCAGTTTGCCAGTTGTGTGGAGGATAGGTTAGAGAGGACAGAAACTAAAATCAGGGAGAACAATCAGGAAGCTATTGTACTAGAATTATAAGGGCCTAAAATAAGGATGGCCTTGTGAGTGGGGAAAGGGAGTCAGATGTGAGAGATGTTACAGAAGCAGATTTGACAAGACTTGACAATTTATTGGTGGGGTGCTGGAGAATAAAAAATTCAAGGATGTTTCTTAGATTGTAAAACCTGGGTAACTAGAATGAGGTGGGTGGCCCCAATAGGGATAGGGAAGTTTGGAGGAGGGATTTATTTTGGTGGGAAGATAATGAATTCTGTTTTAGAAAATTGAGTTTGAGATGCCTTATGTGCAGCTAGGTAATGTGCAGTCGGGAGTTGGAAATATAAATTAAAATACAAGAAAAAGATTAGCAGTCACTGAATATTTCATTTCAAATTACCTTGTGAAATCTTCTAACCAGCAACTTGGTAGGCACACTGGGACTCAAGTTTTAAGGCAGGGAAGATAAAGTATAGACAAGAGCATAATCTACTAGAAGGCTAAGCTGAGTGAGTCCCCCCCAGTGAGTGATCCATGAAAAGGACAGTCAGAACATAGGATCACACTAAAGGATTGTCACAGTGAGGCAGGGGAAGGACATCAATGAAAAACATTGTGGGCTTCACAATTTTGCTCAGAAACCATATTCAAGATCCTTCAAAATTTGTCCCCAGTCTCTTTCCAGCCACATTTCATACTAACTTTTATGCACCAAACTCTAGATTAACTCCCCTATCATGTATCTTTAATGTCTCCCCTTCTGCTAAGTGCTTCTCTCCTACCTACAAACATGCTTAGTTCTCCATCATTTAAAAAAATGTTCTTTTCCTAATTCTAAAATATAAAAATAAAGCATTTGGAATTCTTTTGCCCAGAGGAAATTCATTGGCAAATTGGGAGATGGTACAAAGGAAAGCCCACTCTGGGTTTAACCCTGGAGGGAAATGAGATAAGACATTCACCAGAGAGTCTTGTCTATCTCTGTTCCTGTGATGGATAGTCCCCAACCACTGGAAATAAGTGGAGAGGCATGGCAACGGGTGGGAGTGAATTATAGGAGAGGGATATGACAATGACTGACTGGGGGTGGGAATAGTCTGGGTCTAAGTCAGGGGCAGTCACCTTGTGTGGTTAGCTAGATAGCAGGCCAGAGTTCACCACAGAGAAGTCTTCTCCCTACTGCCACCCCCATCCACCACCATATTGGTTAAGCAGTTCCAGTTGTCACACCCTAGTGATATCTTTGCCAGTCATTATACTAGCTAGGGGAAAGTCAAACTAATTAAGATCCAAGGAGATCCTTTCTAGAAATGAGGCTATGACTTGATCCATTCTGTGACTGGAATTCATTCACCACCCACCATAAGCAAGCACAGCTTTGTCTCCCACAAGGTCCTTGAGTTAGGTATGAAATCTTATAAAAGGTCAGAGAAGTGAGTGATGTAATCACTTAATGTTAAGTGAGCCATGAGACCTTTTCAGGGTATCCCTGGGTTACCTGGAGCTCCAGGAACTTCTTAGAGAAGTTTAAAAATTGAAAACACATTCATGGAGACTGAGGATCAGAGGCATCTCAAGATGTGTACTTATAAGGAACTGAGAATTATTTATTGGGGGGAGGGAGTGGCTAAATAGGGAGAAGTCTAGTCAGATACTCCTAGTCACCTATCTCATTTTTTCCACAAGTTCTGAGCCTCTCATTTTTCTTATAGAAAAAAAAAACCACCTTATTACTAATAAAGGTCAGGATCCCTGCCTGAGTTCCAGAGAAGGAAGGTTCCTGAATGGATGAGAAGAAGGGGAAGGCAAAAGGTCCTTTATGAAGGATTAGGACTCCTTTAATCCTTTAAGGACACCAGAGAGAGGCTGACTTGCAACTGCTTGAAGTATAAGGGTTCTGAGATCCTGTAGGAACAAGCAGGCCCACTTGGTTCTATCTGCCTCTGCCTCTTGTTCAGTGACTAATCTGTGAGTTTTTCTGGTCCTTCCCTTTGGAAATAGCACATGGCCTGGGAGTCAGGAATTGAAATTTACTACTTGAATGATCTTGGACTAGTTATTTTCTCTCTCTGAGCCTGCAGTGCCAACACAATATTCACAGTGCTGAGGGTGACTGTAAATATGTTGGCATAGTGCTCAGTCACAAAATATAACAGACTCTCCATATATAAAACAGAAGCAAAACATTTAATCAGACACCAGAAAACTGAATCCCCAAACCAGAAAGCTAAATCCATCATAGTAGCAAAGAAGTTAATAAGCCATAACACTACAGAGAGCCACAGCATCCTTTAGCCTTCCCACAAAACAACATTTACTCACAAGCCTAATTGTCTCCCTTGGGTGTGTCCTCTCCTCCCTCTGTCTCTAACTGCTCTGCTTCTAGCTTCCTGTGGGCTCTGCAGCCTTTAGCAAACTCCTCCAACCACAGGCTCTATGTGATTACATCCAGCGGGGGCAGGAATATCTTCAAAGCAGAGAAGGTCTTCCAATTCCCATTACCATTACAGAGGCTGTGTTTCCTCATCTGTAAAACTAGGAGTGAAAAGACAAGGCTATACCTCAGCAGTTCTCATAGTATAGTCTACAGACTCCTGAGAGTTCCTAAAACCTGTTCAGGGGGTTCACAAGGTCAACACTATTTTCATAATAATACTAAGACATTATTTGCCTATTAAAACACTCCCTTTTGAAATTACTACACATCTGTGTAAGGCCAGACTTATTTGATATACTTCCACCAAAACAACATATTACAACAGATTGAATGCAAAAGCAGAAATGAGAATCCAGCTGTCTTCTATTAAGCCAGACATTAAATCTAGTTTTAAAAAATAGTAAAACACTGCCACTCTTCTTTCTGCATTTTTTTTTGCTTTAGAAAATATAATTATTTTTCATAAAGATGCATTGTTAACATGTCGTGGGTTTATAGTTATTTCGAATAAATATTTTAGAATTAGTTTTAATTTCTAATATGGTGAATAACAACAGATATAACCTACATTTTTTTAAAAAAAAAAAGCTCTTAGGGGCGGCCAGGTAGCACAGCGAGTAAGAGCACCAGCTCCAGTGTCGGGATGACCTGGGGATCAAATCCTGGGCTCAGACACTTAGCACCCACCCAGAAACACCTGGCCATGTAACCTTGAGCAAGTTACTTAACCTCGATTGCTTTAAAAAAAAAAAAGTTCTTTGTGGTGGGTCAAGGATAATTTTTAAGAGTATAAATGGCACTACTGGGGACAGAGCTAAGATGGCAGGGTAGAGAAAACACTCAACTGAATTGCCCCTAAATACCCCTTCAAACAACTTTAAAATACACCTCAAATCAAATTTTGGAGTGGCAGAGCCAACAAAAGGATAGACTAAGATATTCTTCCAGCCCGCGAAAGGGGTAGAGGTTGACCTCAAACTCACATGGATCAAATGCCAAAGGTGGGACCAGGTGGTGGTGACAGAAGCAGCAGCAGTTTGGGGAGCTCTCAAGCCAGAGATGGTAAGGGGATCTAGAAATAGAGGTGACACCTGTACTGCTACTAGATGCAAGACCAGACACCGTCTGGCCATCCATTGCCTGCACACACTTCTGTGTTATAGTTCAAGGGCAGAGAGGAGCACTTTTGATAAAGAGGGAGTGGAAGCCCTGATAGGCAGCATCTTTTTTGGTCACAAGGGATCAGGAACCCTGAAGAATAGTATTCCTTTGAGTCCCAAGGGATCAGGAACCCTAAGGAACAATGTCATTTCCAGTCCCAAGGGAGCAAGTGCCCTGAGGAGCAGTAATGATGACAATCATAAGGTATCAGAGACCCTTTTTGGGTAAGGATTAGAGTGAAGACCAAGAGAGCAGTGACCACAGCTCTCCCCAGATCATACAACCTTGAAAGCAACAAAAATTTTCATCCTCCCAGAACTCTCTCTGAAAATAGCAGTGCAAACTAGTCTGAAGCTTGAGACAGTGCACCTTCTGCTCTCCATGCTGGGAACAGAGCCCAACATTAACATAAAGTTCAAAATCTAGAAATTAGGTGGAAAAAATGCATAAACAGCAAGGGAGAGGGGGAGGAGAGAAATCTGATCATAAAAAGCTACAATGGTAACAGGAAAGATCAAGACATAAACTCAGAAGGCAAAAAAAATCAAACCAGTTATAAGCAAAGCCTCAAAGGAAAAATGTGAATTGGACACAAGCTCAACAAGAATTCCCAGAAGTACTAAAAAATTATTTTAAAATCAAAGTGATAGAGGGAAAATTAGACAAAGAAAGAAAATCATGAAAAGACAACTAATAACTTGGCAAAAGAAGCACAAAAATGCTGAAGAAAATAATACTTTAAACAGAATTGGTCAAATAAAAAAGAGATACAAAAATTTGCTGAAGAAAAAAATTCATTAAAAATTATAATTGTTCAAGTGGAAGCTAAAGACTTTATAAGACACCAAGAAACAATAAAACAAAGTGATAATTAAAATATAGAAGAAAATCTAAAGTATCTCATTAGAAAAACAAATGACTTGGAAAATTAAAGAGAGATAATTTAAGAATTATTGGGTTACCTGAAAACCATCAAAGGAAAGAGCCTAGATACATGATATTTCAAGAAATTATAATGGATAACTGCCTTCATATCCTAGAACCAAAGAGTAAAATAGAAATTGAAAAAATCCACCAATTACCTTCTGAAAGAGATCCCCAAAATGAAAACTCCCAGGAATATTATGGCAAGTTCCCAGGTCAAAAAGAAAATACTTCAAGCAGTCAAAAACAAATCATTCAGATATTATGGTGCCCCAGGCAGATTCACAAAAGATTTAGCATCTGCCATGTTAAAGGAGTAAAGGGGGGCGGCTAGATGGTGCAGTGAATAGAGTACTGGCTCTGGAGTCAGGAGGACCTGAGTTCAAATCTGACCTCAGATGCTTGACACACTTAATAGCTGTGTGACTTTGGGTAAGCCACTTAACCCTAATTGCCCTCCAAAAAGAAAAAGAAAAGGAATAAAAGGCTTGGGATGGTTGTTTTCCTTTGTCTCAAAGAGGACGAAAATGACATCACTGTGTTGGGGTTAAAGTACAATGTGTCCAACTCTGGTTGAGCAGAAAAATATAATCTTAGAAGGCTCTACCACAGGTCAGGCACACATAATTCATATGAATATTTGGAGTGAACATGTCTCTAAATTTGCATATCTCATATTTCTTTTGTGCTACCACAATTCTGCTTTGCTCATAGAGTGTAGCATCTTTTTTGATGTGATCATGTCATGCGACAGTGTCTCCCATGTCTCACAATTGATTTTAAAGTCCTTCAAAGAAACCTTGAGAGTGTTCTTGTATTGCTTCTTCTGACTTCAATGTGAGCACTTGCCTTGTGTAAGTTCTCTGTAAAATTATCTTTTAGGCAAACACACTTTTGGCATTCAAACAACATGACCAGTCAATTGGAGTTGCACTCTCTACAGTAGAGTTTAAATGCTTCACAGTTCAGTTTGAGAAAGGACCTCAGTGTCTGGTACTTTGTCTTGCCAGAATTTTCCTACAATTTCCCACAATTCAAATGGAAACGATTCAGTTTCCTGGTGTGGTGTTGGTATACTGCCCAGCTTTCACAAGCATACAACAATGAGGTCAGCACAATGACTGTAGACTCTTCTCTCCCACACTTTCCTTCAGAGCCTCCCAAACACTAAGCTAGCTCTGACAATGCATGCATCAACCTCACCATCTATGTGTACAATCCTAGAAAGTGTATTGTCAAAGTAAGTGAATTTATCCACAGAATTCAAAATTTCTCCATTTGCTATAACTGATGCCTCCATGTATGGATGATGTGGTGCTAGCTGGTGGAGGACCTCTGTTTTTTGGGTGTTGTCTAGCCAAAATTAGGACAAGTGGCAGAGAACCAATCCATACTTTGTTTCATCTCAGCCTCAGAGGCTGCATTGAGAATGTAATCATCTGCAACAAAAAGTCATGCACCAACTCTTCCCCCACTTTAGTTTGCCTTGTAACCTTTGCAAGTTAAATAATTTGCCATCAGTGGGGTAACTCACCTTCATGAAGTTTTCATCCTCATTGAAGGTGTTTTATAACATCACAGAAAACATCATGCTAAAAACATGGGAGCAAGTACACAGCCCTGTTTCACTCCATTGGTGACTGGGAAAGCACAAGAGCATTATCCATTATCTAGAAGCCAGGCAAGCATGCCATTGTGAAACTAACATATAATATTAATGAACTTCTCCAGGCAACAAATTTTGCCAAAATTTTCCACAAGCTCTCATGACTGATGATGTCAAAAGCTTTTGTTAGATCTATCAACATTGTGGTCAGACCTTTATTCTGCTCCTGGCACTTCTGAAATTGTCAAGCAGCAGGAACCATATTGACCATTCCTTGGCCTTTTCTGAAGCCACACTGGTTCTTCGGTAGATGACTATCTTCCAGAATTAGTCTCTTAAGGAGGACTCTGGCAAGATTCTTGCTAGCAATGACTAAGAAAGAAATTCCACTGCAATTGACATGGGACAATCTAATTCCCTTTCCTTTATAGAGATGGATAATAGAGGCATCCTTGAACTCCTGAGGGATAAACTCCTCTTGCCATATAACCCAGAAAATTTCAGTCAGCTTTTGAATGAGCAGTGGACCCCCTGCCTTGTAAATCTCTTCTAGAATAGAATCAGCACCAGGTATTTTGTCACACAAGAGGCGCCTGATGGCATTCCAAACCTCTTCTTCAGTTGAAATTGGCTAGGGTGAGATTGTCTTCAACCTGAGATGAGCTGTCAGTAGCTTTGGCATTGATTGATGATGGTCTGTTGCAAACACTATGGAAGTGTTCAGCCCTTCTCTTCAGGATCATGTCCATATCACTAATCAATGTGGCTCCATCAGCACTGAGCAGTTAAGATACAGCATAGGTCTTTGGCTCATAAATAGCCTTCAGGGCATCATGAAAGTGCTTTGGATAGTGACTGTCAACATAAAACTGAATTTCATCGGCCTTCTTATTGAGCTAAGAATTTTGCATCTAGCTATTTTTCACTTGCACTTTACTTTTGATGGAATTAAATGCTATCTTCTTAGAGATGGATGAACTATCCTGCTGGAAAACCCTTTGGATTTCTCATTTTTTTATTGGGCAGGTTCTGAATTTCCCTATTACGTTCATCAAATCAATCTTGATGTTTATGAGCATTCTGATGAGTAAATGAGGTGCTGCACACCAAATGTCTGAAAGCTGCCCACTCCTTTTCTGTTCCACTGTTGGCAACTGTGTGTTAGCTCAGCTTTCCCTTCGTTAGCAATGAACTGTTCACACAGAGAAGTACTCTAATCTGTTGACATTATGTCTTCTGGAAGTCCTTTTGCATTGAGACTGTCATTTTGTAGAATGTGAATGTTTATCTTGGAAAGGATAAGTCTATGATTGGTCCAGCTTTCTCTTCCACACATTGTCTTCATCACTCTCACATCCTGTCTCTTCTCCTTACAATGACATAGTCTAGTAAATGCTAATGTTTGCTGTCAGTGTGCATCCATGAAGTTTTATTGTGTTTAGAAAAATGGAAAACAGTGTTGTTAATGAGGTCATGAGACGCACAAGTCTTCAGTAGTGACTTACTCTTCTTTTTCCAACTCCATTCCTTCCAAAGGATTTCCTGCCATGTGTAATAGAATATGCCTACTCTGGCATTAAAGTCACCCAGAAGTATAAGCTTATCTTCTTTTGGCACATTGATGATGAGGGTTTCAAGGTCTTCATAAAATTTTTCTTTGACCTCATCAGAGTTTGTCATGATAGGAGCTTACTCACCAATGATCGTAGTATAGTGCTTCCCTGCAAGTGACTATCCCATTGTCATGAGTCTGTCCTTCACTCCTTTTGGTAGGCATACAGGCTTGGTGACTTGATTAGTTTTGATTACAAAACCTATACCAGGTTTGTGGCATTCTCCATCACCACAGCCACTCCAGAAAAACATATATCCAGGTTTGACTTTAGTGAACTGACCTTCATTTGACAGCCTTGTTTCACTCAGGGCTGCTATTTGGAAGTGATATCTGTCAAGTTCTCTTTCAGCAAGAATTATTCATCATTCAGTTATTTTCAATTTTATCTTGTCCCAAAGTGTGCACATAATCTACATACCAGTGGTAAGTGGAATCATCTTTGCAAAAGTTTTTGTACAGTATTTTTGTTTCAACCACAACATAGGATTACTGCCTACTGCGGCAAGCAGGCCAGACAATTTTTAGGATACCTTTTCTAGTCCCTTCTTCACACCAGGAGGTGAGCACTGTAATTCCTTAAAAAAGACTACCCAGACACTCAGGGGACTACCAAATCCCACTGCTTCTTCAGTTCTGTGAGAAGATGACCCTGTGGCCTGGGGCATCTATGGGCAGAGTTGTGATTACAGCTCCCAGTGTATCTGCACCTGCTGCTTTGTCATTTGCCTGTTGCCACAGGACCTTGAAGTAGGTAAAAATGACAAAATACTATTGTTGATGTCTTTTAATTCACGAATAAATTGAATTTAAGTGAGACAGAGTTGTGCCATTGGCCTCACTCTCTCCCAGAATCATTAGAGTACAGTGGCAAGACAAAAGTCAAGAGGACTCATAATGGCATAGGATGCAGTAGATAATCTTAGACATCTTCAATGTCTAATCAAGCTCTAAGCATTCCACACCATCTAGTTTATCCACCTTCTTGGTCATTGGAACAAATTGTTCTCATTTATCCATTCTTCCAGGGAAAGTCTTCACACACTTGGGATAGATACCCCTTGGTCATCCTCAACCTGGTTTAGCCTTTCTTCTATAATGGTTTACCAGGATTTGGCTGCTGCACATGCTAGAGATTTTTGGAGCCACAGGTGAGAGTTAAGTCCTTCAGTTAGACACCAAAGGTGGAAAGCAACTCTCAGAAGAGCTTGGAAACCCTCACACTACAGGTATTAGTCTTCCCTGAACACCCTACACCCCGGGGCTTGGAATATGATAGTCTGGAAGGCAAAAAGTTTGGACTGCAACCAAGAATAACCTACCCAGAAAAACTTGAGTGTAATCCTCCAGGAAGAAAGCAGTCAAAGAGGACTTTCAAGCATTCCAGAAGAAAAGACCAGAGATGAATAGAAAATTTGACATCCAAACAGAAGATTCAAGAGAAGAATAAAAAGGTGAACATAAAAGATAAATCATAAGAGACTCAATAGGTTAAATTCTTTGCTTTAGATACAGTGTAGCAGCAAGCACCCCAGCATCCCCAGGGTGGCTGCCAACACAGGTTCTTATATCTGCTTTTCTAAAGGAAAGTAACTCAAAATGGGTTAACAAGCTTACTTTAATCAATCAAACATATATCGTTTACCTAGTTCAGGGGAAAAAGGTCAGCACCTTGAACTTCAGTGTATACAGACAGAAGTTACAAGACAGAGAAACAGATCAAGCAGACAGGCTTCCAAACTGTACGACCATTACATCCATACCAAATCACAGTTAGAGAGGGAAGCATCAACATCTGGGTTTTCAAAGCCGGGGGAGGGGGGGGGGCTCTCAACAGCTGCCCAGAGTCTCATCTGGTCAAATCACACAACACTTCTCAAAGTGAGCCCCAAAGCAAAGCCTCACATCAGGGATTATATAGCCTTCTCCTGGGTCAGAGAATGTAACCACCCTCTTGACCCACTGCCCAATCACACAGCATCAAGGTGTGGGCATTCCTGAAAACCAAGCCTCCTGCCACAGGCTCCATGTGACCACATTCAGCCTATTAGGGGACAGAATATATTTTCAAATCAAGGAAGGTTCTCAGAGTCTCTTAAGCCTATCAAAGGGGCCTAGGGGCAAGGAAGATCTTTAAATTTGCATTTCCATTACATATGGTAAGATGATACATGTAATTTCTAAGAACTTTAGTAATATTAGGGCCATTAGAAGGATTCTACGTTGAAAGAGAGTGCAGGAGTGAGTTAATTATGTGAGGTGATGCTTAAAAAATAGATAGTCGAGAAAGAGTGATATTCTGGGAGAAGGGGTTAGGTAGAAAAAGAAAAGGGAAAATTATTTTAAATAAGAGAGGTATGCAAGGAAGAGTTTTTACAAGAGGGAAGAAAGGGGGGCAACACTTGAATCTTGCAGACATCTAAATTGGTTCAAAGAGGGAATATATATACACATACACATGTATGCACACATATGTATATATACACATACATATATGGATATACATATACGGATATGTATATATATATAAACATATATGTGCACATGATTCAGCTGAAGTTAAAAAGGCAGATATAGCAATCATGATCTAAGACAAAACAAAAACTAAAATAGACCCAATTAAAAGTAATTTTAACTCATTAGGGAAACTACATCTTGCTAAAAGGAACCATATATAATAAAGTAATATCAATGTTAAACATATATGCATCAAATTACATAGCATCCAAATTCTTTAAAAAAAATAAATTCAGGAGGAAATTGACAGTAAAACTAAATTAATGGGGGAACCTCAGTTTTCCCACCTCAGAGCTAGATAAATCAAGCCATAAAATAAATAAGAAAGAAGTCAAGGATATGAATAGAATATTAGAAAAGTTAGATATGATAGACATCTGGAGAAAACTGAATGGGAATAGAAAAGAAAACAGAAAGGCCTTTTTCTCAGCTGTACATTGCATATCCACAAAAACTGACCATGAGACATAAATAAACCTCTTAAGTAAATGCAGAAAAGCAGAACTATTAAATGAACCTTTTTCAGACAATATTATACAATAAAAATTACATTTACTAAAGGGCTCCAAAAACATAGATTAAACATTTATTGGAAACTAAATAATCTAATCCTCAAGAACAAATCTAATCCTCATAGAAACAACTAATAATTTTATTAAAGAGAATGACAACAATGAGATGACATTCCAAAACTTGTGGGATACAGACAAAAGCAATACTTAGAGGAAATTTTATATCTCTAAATATTTATATCAATAAAAGAGAGTAAGTGTGCATCAATGAGTTGGGCATGCAACAACAAAAACAAAAATAAACTAGAAAAAGAACAAATTTAAAATACCCAATTAAACACCAAAATGGAAATCCTGAAAATCAAAGGAGAGATTGGTAAAATTGAAAGTTAAAAAATGAAACTAGGAGTTGGTTTCATGAAAAAAAAAAACAATAAAATAGATAAACCATTGGTTAATTTTATTTTTAAGAAGAAAAAAAAATTACCAGTATGAAAAGTGAAAAGGGTGAATGTATCACCAATGAAGATGAAATTAAGGCAATTGGTAAAAATTATTTTGGCCAATTATATGTCAGTAAAACTGACAATTTAGAAGGAATGGATGAATACTTACAAAAATATAAATTGCCCAGATTAACAGAAGAGGAAATGGAATACTTAAATAACCTTATTTTAGAAAAATAAATTGAGC
Source organism: Petaurus breviceps papuanus (assembly GCF_028583685.1). Classification (NCBI taxonomy): domain Eukaryota; kingdom Metazoa; phylum Chordata; class Mammalia; order Diprotodontia; family Petauridae; genus Petaurus; species Petaurus breviceps. Next base: position 447,111 of record NW_027187200.1, read on the forward strand.
ATGTCATCAGTGAGCTCCCTAAGGAAAAAAAAAACCCAAATCAGATGGATTTACAAGTGAATTCTACCAAATATTTAAGGAATAATTAATCCTCATACTATGTCAACTATTTGAAGAAATAGGTAAAGAAGGAATCCTACCAAATTTCTTCTCTGATGTAAATATGGTTTTGATACCTAAATCAGGGAAAGCAAAAACAGAGAAGGAAACTATAGATCAGTTTCCTTAATGAAAATCAACTTATAAATTTTATATGAAATACTGCAATATATCGCAAAGATCAAACCTTGATCAGGTAGGATTCGTGCCAGGAATGCAGGAGTGGTTCAATATTAGGAAAGCTATCAGCATAATTGACCATATCAATAACAAAAACAACAAAAGCATATGGTTATATCATTAGATGCAGAAGAAGCCTTTGACAAAATACAGCACCCACTCCTATTAAAACTAGAAGATCCAGGAATCAATAAAGTCTTTCTTAAAATAATAAATAACTATCTAAAGCCAAGAACAAGCATTATCTTTAACAGAGATAAATGTGAAGCCTTACCAAAAGGTCAGGAGAGAAGCAAGAATGTTCATTATCAAGACTATTATTCAATATTGTCCTAGAAATGCTAGCTATAGCAATGACAAAAAAAAGAAAAAGAAATTGAAAGAATAGAAATAGTCAATGAGGAAACACAACTATCACTATTTGCAGGCGTACTTAGAGAACCCTAGGGAATCAATTAAAAAACTAGTTGAAACAATTAACAAATTCGGCAAAGTTGCAGAATAAAAAATATCATCAGCATTATCTTTACAATCCCTTTGAGCCCTGAGTTTATGATTCTATGAAATGATAAATGTCCTCCTCCTTGTCTCTGCATCCTGGTTTCCCCAGCTTCCTTCAAAACTAAGCTCACATCTTTCTTCAAGGGGCCTTTGCTGATTCAGCCTCCATTCGGCACCAAATTCCTACACATACTGCTAGTTTTTTCCCTCAGAGATTACAAATTTATTCTTGTATGTTCTTTTTATGTTGTCTCCCTCCTGTTAGATTATAAGCTCCTTGAGAGCCAGGGCATATTTTTACCTTTCTTTATAATCCCAAAGTTTAATACAGTACCTGGTACACTGTTAGCACTTAATAAATGCTTTTGTTGGCTTGCCTTAAATTCTAATCTGGGTTCTGAGACAAACCAGCCATGTAACCTGGGACAAGTCCCTTTATCTTCCTAGGATTCAGTTTCTCCCTCTATGAAATGTCATAACAGGACTTGGGCTTCCCATGTCACTATGTTATTTGTGATGAAATTCAAGTGAATTAATGTCTGTCAAGACCTTAATAATTTGAGATATATACTCATATAGTACTTAAATATATCCAGGATCTATATGACTTCACCAATGTTGGTGTTACTTACACCTTTATATTTGAGCTTATGTGAGTTTCTGGGGCCAAACAAAGCTATCAACAGATAGTATACCTGCTGGTGCTAAATTTCTTCTAACCTAGCCAGACTTGTCCTCAAATGACAGGTACAATTTATGAATGGGCCAATATTCAAAGGCATCTCCACTGGGTGGGACTTGACAGAACTTGTATTCTGCAGGCATAGCCCTCAGAAACAAACAAACAATAAATACCATAGGTCAGCTGCATACCACATGAGACATTGGAATTAGAATTTATTACAATCATCTTTAGTCTGTCCAGGCCTTAGCCTGTCTGACCACATTGATCTTTCCTGACTCCCTGCCAGCCAGGCTTGCTACATCTGAGACAGGGATCATAGGATTTAAAGTAAGAGGGATTACAAATCATATAGGCAAACTGTCTCTTTTCAGAGTGGAAGGAAATGAGACCCAGAAAAATAGTGATTTTCTCAAGGTCACATAAATTTCAAGTACATCTCACCAGCCCCAAACCAAAGCATTCTTCCTATCCATTCCAACTCTTTGCCCCAGGCTTCTTATCATCTGTATTGCCACTGCCCTGCTTTTCTCTACCTGAAACAGCCTCTTCCTAAAAGAACCTCTAGAAGCCATGTCTGTCAATCCCTTGGGAGGTCAATCCACTCATCTTGTTAACTCTCCACCTGGAGCTGAAACGGCCTGATTAGTGAGTGCATTGTAAGCACGCAGCAAGTCCCAGGTCAGATCCTGCTTCATATCCCATCCAGCCATCTTGTAACATGGATTTTTCTCTGTGTGTGCGTGCACACACACATACACACTCTTCCACTCTCTACTTTTTACCTTTCACTCTGGGACCAGAAATAATATCATAATAGCTAGCATTTATAAAGAGAGCTTTGAGGATTGCAAAGAACTTTACAAATATTACAAAATTTTACAACTTTACAAATTTTACAAATATTACAAAAAGTTGCAAATATTAACCCTAGAAAATAAATACTACTATGGGCCCCATTTTCCAAATATCAAAATTGAAACAGACAATGGTTAAGGGACTTCACCAGGGTCACTAACAAGTGTGTAAGGCCAGATTTGAACTCTGGTCTTCTTGATTTCATATCTAAATCTCTATCACCCAGATGCCTATAGTAATCCAGTTGATCACCATATGACTTCACCATACCCAGACCAAAGCTCTGTTGTTCCCTGATCATTACTCTTTTATGTGTACTGTCTTTCTTACTTAGATTCTAAACTCCTCAAGAATAAGGACTGTCTCACTTACATCTTTCTATCCTTATCAGTTAACGCAATTCCTGGCACATAGTAATTGCCTAATGAATAGTTTTTCATTCATTAAGTAGCAGATCTAGATTTGACTCTAATAGCAATAGCTAGCATTTATATGGCATTGTAAGGTTTGCAAAGCATTTTACACATATTATTTCATTTTATACTCACAACAACCTTGGGTAGATGTGGTTTTTATCCCCTGAGGAAACTGAGGCAGACAGAGGTTAAGAGATTTGCCCATGGCCACACAGTTGGCAAGTGTTTGCCGCTGGATTAGAACTCAGGTCTTCCTGACTACAGGTCCAGCACTCTATCCACTGTGTTGCCTACCTGCCTCTAAATCTATCCGGTTTTTCCACTAGAACATGCTGCCTTGTACATAAGAGATGTTTTCATAGCTAGGATTAGCTCTGGTTAAATATGCTACTGCATGTAGTTAAGTTGTATTTTATATCTAGACCTATTGATAGTGTTCTTTTTGCAGCTAGCTAGCTGTGCTTTGTGCTCATTGCTCACGATTGATTGTTGTGGACTATGGATATTCATGTACTTTCAAAATGTGCATGTGTTATGTCCTGCCTGTAGTTAGGCATGTTGTCACTGTATCATCCTCCCAGGTAATGCTCCACACTGCATATACTATTAATGTGCATTTGTTTTATTTTTGTTTCAATAGAACTGAAAGTGGGTTACCTGGGACACCAGGAAATTCACCCTATTGTTTTAAGTTACTGATGTTTATCTTTATACTATATAGTTATAGGTTTTATATATTGCCACAGTTGGTATTTGCAATGGACTGCAAAAGAGTTTCAGTCCAAGGAACCCTCAAAGCATGCTGGTTGGAACTCTCTTCTCATTGGTGGAGAGCAATATCTTGCACTTGCATGAAGGGCTGGACAGAGTGGGCAAGAGCAGCATAGAAGAGGTATTCAATCTTTTTAGTTTCTTCAGCCTGTTCTGGCTTGCAGTTTTGAGAGAGAAGATAGACAATGCTAACTCCATTTCATGTTGCTAAAGGGAGAAAAAATCTCTAGGAAGAAGTTGACATAAGAGGAGCCAGCAATCTCCCTATTCCCAGCTTGCTACACTAGAGACTGTGGAATCTTCCCCCTTGGGACTCTCTCTCTTGGTTTTGCTAATTCAGTCTCAATGGGAAAGCTTCTTCATTCTATATTGTCTAATACATATTCTCATATGTAAGCTTTCTCTGATTTCTGTTTTGCTAGCTACTTGGGTAAATGTGTTTCTTTGAAGAAAAAAAAAGATGTGACACAGGTGACTCTTTTTTAAACGTCCCTTTCTTCTCTTCTGATGATCCCTTTCATTCCCAGGAATCATTTCTGCATCCAACTAGTCCTTAATAAGGGGTTAATTGTAAGCAGCGGATAATTGTTAAAGGCATGTGATTCAGTCCCCAAGGTTGTATACATTTGAAAAGGTGAATGAAGAAGAAAAAAATTCAACACTGCTATCTTCCCAGCTCTCTACCTTCTATTAACATTGTAGTACCCATAAGAGGAATTTGGTGTCCTCCTGCTTGGGGTAATTCATAGTGGCCACTAACTACTGCCCACTGGTGACAATATTACTACATAAAACCTTAACATTTCAATGCTCCTGAAAGGTTGCCAACCTATCTTGGTATTTAGACAAACATAAAAACAATAGGTGTAATGTACATCAAGGCAGATTTCAGCTCAGTATAAGAAAGAACTCACTGACAATTATAGCTGTAGAATAATGAAATAGGATGTCTTCAGTATGTCCAAAAGAGAATTTTTTGTCTCTCTTTACTTCCTTCCAAATTTTCCTGTTACTGGTCAAGGGCACCACTGTCCTATCAGTCTTCCAGGTTTGCAACCTCAGTGTCTTCCTCAACTCTTCACTCTCCCAAAGCTCATGTATCTGTTCCAATCAATCTGGCCTATTCTCTGTTCCTCACCCATAACACTCCATCTCCTTTCTCTAAGCTTTTGCATTGGCCATCCTCCATGCTTAGAATGCATTTTCTTCTTACCTATGCCTCACAGAACCACCCATCTTCCTTCTAGACTCAACCTAAACACCATCTTCTATCCTCTACATGAAACGTTTCCTGATTCTTCATTTCCACCCCCAACTACCAGGGTCCTACCTCTCAATGACAAAAACTATTTTGTATTTATTTATACTTATTATCTTGATATTTATTCAGTATATACTTATATGTGAACCCTTTGTCTTCCCTAGTAGCATGTAAGCTCCTTGAGTCATTCTTTGTATCTTCAGCACCGAGAACAGTGCCTGACACATAGCAGACACTTAAGTGCTTGTTGATTGATTGACCTAATCAGATGCCAAATCTTTGCATTTCTAACTCCACAGCTTCTTACACATCCATACTCTTCTTTCTACTCACATAGCCACCATTCTAGTTCAGGTCCTCATTACCTCTCCTCTGGACTAATGTGACAGTTTTCTATTTTATCTTCCCTTTTCAAATTTTTGTCCATGCAAATCGATTTTACGTATAACTAACAAACAATTTTCCTAAAGCACAGGTCTGATCATGCTACTTCAAAAAACTCCAGTAACTTCCAATTACCTCCAAGAATAATCATAAACTCTTCTGCTTAGGCATTTAAAACCTTTCACAACTTGACTCCAACCTTCATTTCCAGTCCAATCACATACTATTTCCCTTTCACACACTCTCAACCTGATCTTTATTTTCCTTATATGAGACACTTCATTTCCTGCTTCAAATGCTATTGCAATAGCCCTCCCAGAAATCCAGAATGCACTCCATTCCTTCACCTCTGCCTCTTGGAATCCCTAGTTCTGTTCAAATCAAGAACCACTTTCTACATGAACTCTTTCCTGATCTCTCAAATTTTTTTCTCAATCACTTTGTTTTATCTATTGACCTATGATCTATTTTGTTTATACTTTGTTTGTATCTAAATATGGACATATCTCTAAAAATAGAATGTAGACTCCTCAAGGGCACTGATTATTTCATTTTTGTCTTTGTATTTCCAACCTGTAACAGTGCCTGATACACAATAAGCACCTAAAAAATAGTTGTAGATTGACTGACTTTGTCTTCTGAGACAGTGAGTTTCCCACCATTGGAAGTGCCCAATAGAAACTAAATATTAAGTATACTAGAGAGAGAATCCTAAACAATGTAGGAAGTTGGATGAAATGATTTCCAACATCCCTTTCCCTACTAGGATTTTATGATCCTTTAAATATTTTTTCTCATTTTTTCCCATTGTTGAGACCATAGTTAAAGTTCTGAATGAATATTTTTAATTTTTCCCAACTCCAGAACAGATTCTTTTTTTTTTAAGCAATTGGGGTTAAGTAACTTGCTCAAGGTTACACAGCCAGTTATTTCTGGGTGTGGTGCTGAGTGTCTGAGCCCGGGATTCGATTTCCAGGTCGTCCCAACACTGGAGCAGGTGCTCTTACTCGCTGAGCCACCTGGCCTCCCCTAAGCAATTGGGGTTAAGTAACTTGCTCAAGGTTACACGGCCAGGTGTTTCTGGGTGTGGGTGCTAAGTGTCTGAGCCCGGGATTCGATCTCCAGGTCTTCTCAACACTGGAGCCGGTGCTCTTACTTGCTGTGCTACCTGGCCGCCCCTCTTTTCTTTCTTTAAGTATCATGTGAAGGTACTGACAAGGATTCAGGAACCTCTGAATTGTAACACAGAGTGATCATTGCCCAGTTATCTGCTATATCTCTGAACCCCAAACCTCAGGTAGTTCACAGCCTGGTACAATGCTCAAGACTTTCCAAAAGACACATAAACACATACATGTGCGCACACACACACACACACACCCCACAGGACAACACAGAAACACATGAAAAGCCACTGTGGTATTAGACTTCTTAGATCTTCACTGTTCTGATGCAATTCAATTCACTTCAACACTGATTAAACATCTGCTCTGTGTAAAGTATCCCAAGATGTTTCCCCTGCTCTCGTGTTCTATCCCTTTCTGACATGTACAACTGTCATAACAGTACAATTTGGCCAACTAAACACCAGCCTATAAGGTTCTACCTACTTTTTTGCCTCTCCACAATCTCAGTGTAAGAAAAAGTTAGTGCCCTACTTGGGGCTATTGCCTGCCTACTCCACAGTTCAACTACTCTTCCTCCCTGAATATGGTAACACTTCTCCAGTCACAATTGTCAGTCTCCTGTTTTGGCTTTTCTCTTCTGTCTTGACAGTAAAAGAAGTACATTATCTATTCTTCAACAACCCACAATTTTCCCCCTCAGATTTCCATGTTGTTTACTAACAGCAGAATTTAATTCACACTTTGCTGATCTGCAAACCCGGTAATTAGCACAAAGCCCTAGGACTCATCCCAGTTTTTAACAATGAGTTAATAGGAACACAAGAGAGAAAGTCTCATCAGCCTTAATTACTTTTAGCCAACACTTCCCTGGCACTGACATAGAAAGGCCAAACTCATTATTATCCTCACTAAAACACTGCCTTTGCATGAACCTTTTGGAGACCAGAGAGAAAGGACTTCACTGAAGAGCCCAAATATACCAATCCACCAACCACTGGTGGGAAGGTCAGCCCAAGATCCCTGGAAACAGCAGCATCCACCCTCTCCTGGACTGCCAGTCCCACCTCCATCCTGGTCAACCCCAGTCATAGTCCTGGGAAGGAACCCTTATGGGTATCTAAATGATAATATCAACTTCCTGTAGTGGAAGGAGCCCTGGACAAGGATGTAGAAGACTTGGGATATGGTCCCTGCTCTGCCACTAACTAGCTGTGTGTCAGAAGCCAGAGATATTCAAGAAAGGAGTGGGACAGGGAGGAAATCATATAGTATGATCACAATGGTATTGTCTGATGGTGATGGTGATTAGTTGTGATGGTACAGGAATGAGGAGGAGGATGATGATTGAGAATCAGCACGGCAGAGGGGATTGAGGTCCTTTTCCTGGACCTCAGTTTCCTCAGAAAAAAAAAGACAGCATTTAGCTTGGTCTCTAGATGCCCTTCTAGCTTTAGCAATCTATAAATCTGTGATCATTCTTTTTCTTTGTACAAGCATACCTCAGAGACATTGCTGGTTCAGTTCCAGACCACCCCCAATAAAGCAAATATCACAGTAAAGCTAAGTCACCCATTTTAAAAAATTTTCCTAGTGCATAGAAAAGTTATGTTTACACTATAGTGTAATATATTAAGTCTCTAATATATTACACTTGTGTAATATATTAGAGACAGGAAGACTCATCTATCTTCCTGAGTTCAAATCTGGCCTCAGACACTTACTAGTTTTGTGACCTTGGGCAAGTCACTTAACCCTATTTGCCTCAGTTTCCTCATCTGTTAAGTGAGCTGGAGAAGGAAATGGCAAATAACTCCAATATCTTTGCCAAGAAAATCCCAAATGAAGCCACAAAGAGTAAGCCACAACTGATACAACTGAACAACGCAAAAAAGTATTATCTGAGAAAACAATGTACATACTTCATTTAAAAAATACTTTATTGCTAAAAATAATTAATGTTAGCCATCACCTGAGTCTTCAGCAAGTCATAATCTTTTTGCTGGTGGAGGATTTTGCCTCAGTGTTGATGGCTGCTGACTGATTAGTGTGGTAGTTGCTGAAGGTTGGGGTGGCCACGAGCAATTTCTCAAAGTAAAGATAGCAATGAAGTTTGCCTAATTGATTGTCTCTTCCAGTTCACTTGAACATTTAGAGACCATTTAAAGGATATTAATTGCTTTAATTTCAATATTGTTGTGTCTCAAGTAATAGGGAGGGGTGAAGAGAGGGAAAGAGATGGGGGAACCCACTGGCGAAACAGTCAGAACATGCACAACTTTTATCGATTAAGTTCAAAGTCTTATATGGGCATGGTTCATGGTGCCCCAAAACAATGACAGTAGTAACATCAAAGATCATTGATCACAGATCACCGTAACACATTGTAATGTAATACCAAGCAAAGGCAACTTCCCAGGTTCAAAATACCAGCATAGGTGCTCTCTATTTTATTCAGTAACAAACCCAGAACAGAGAAGATCGAAACATGACATCATTCCAAATACAGCATTTACTAAGTGTGATTAAATAATCTCCAAGTACTACCCCACCCCAGGACCTTCCAATCATTCAATCAATTACAAAGTCTCAGTTCTAAATACTTCTCTACCCCTAGGCTATACCTTAATTAAGTCCACCACAAAGCCCCTTTTCTCAAATGGAGATTAGTTTCCAAACATAAGGTCAAAAGTTCCCCACCCCTGGATCACAATTGAATCTACCCCAAAGTTACATCAAGTTTAAACACAGCACTTAATACCCAAATGGAGGTCTTTTCTTCATCTTGACACGAGGCAAGTTCTCAGCAATCTTAGTTCCTGGGGAGACAAGGCTTAGCAAAGCCACAAGATACATTGCCAGTCCCTTCATGAATTTATCCTCTGTCTGTAGAACAGTCCTAGAACCCCTGAACACATTAGCAAAGCCCTCTCCCAGGATTTCTGTAAACATACAACAAGAAAATCCTTCTTCAGGGCTTCTGAACCAACAGAAAGGCTCCCAGACCCCTGCAACAACAGCACTGTCCCTCACCAGTGGACAGTATTCACTCTGTCTGCAGGACAGTCTCCAGACCCCTGCAACAACAGTACTGTCCCTCACCAGTGGACAGTATTCATTCTCTGTCTGCAGGACAGTCGCAGTCCTTCTTAGCGAACAGCCAGGTTCCAGGACTTCTTCAACAAAAGGACAGTCTTTCACCAGTAGACAAATCTGGCAAAATAACATCAAAACAGACAGACAAAGTACCAGCAAAACAGCCATGTCTCCTCAGTCCTTGGCAGCTCAGGGGGCAGGTCTCAAAAGTCCAGGGCAATTCAAAGCGGCCACCAGCAATTCTCTTAGTCTCACTCTCCACGAGGTGCTGCTACCAAAAAAGATCTTCCGCCTCTCTCTAGTGTCTCTCTAAATCTACATCACCAGCTCCTCCCAGTTCAGGACTTTCTTTTCACATCAACAAGCCCATCCCACAGGTGGGATTAACAAACTCTGGGTTTTAACACAATCAATTTGAAAACCAAGCCAATACAGGGGAATCTTTAATTGCCATTACTATCACACACATGTAATAATAATGAGAAAGATTGAAATATTATGAGGAATTACCAAAATGTGACGGAGATATAATGTGAGGACATGTTGTTAGAAAAATGATGCTAATAGATTTGTTCTATGCAGGGTGTCACAAAGCTTCAATTTGTAAAAAATACCATATCTGTGAAACACAATAAAGTGAAATGCAATAAAATAAGGTTTGCCTGTATTGTACTTTCCAGTTGCAAAGTACATTCAAAGTCATTGTCTCACTTGATCCTTATAATGGTCCTGTGAAAAAGGCAAAGGAAGGGTAGGAGATTCTTGTTGCCATTTCATAGGTGAGAAAATGAGGTTTGGAAAAATAAAGCTAATTGCCCAAAGCCACACAGCTAGGAAATGACAGAGCCAAGACCAAGATCTTCTAAATATTTAGTCCAATGTTCTTTGCACTTATAATATTGCTTTCAAGAACACTGAATAAAATATGTCAAGGGCTAAAATGATTCATAAAACAACTTAATTGCTGCAGTATTTCCCAGGAGAACTGTGGTTCCCATGATAGTTCCCAATGATAAAACTAGAGTGATTTTAGAGTAGTTACAGAAGGTTTTACATAGCAAGAAGGAATTGAATTAGGTCTTAAAGAGTGAGAAGGATTTGGACAAATAGAAGAGAGAAGAAAGGGGGTTCCAGAGCCTCAGTTTCCTATCTGCAACATAGGAATAATAATGCTTATATGCCTTACCTTACTGGGTTGTTGTGAGGAATGGGTTTTGTGAACTTTAAGGCCCAGCATATCTTCTAGTAGCCAGGGCCTAAGCTCTATTGCTTCCCTGCTGCCAAAGGTCTGTAAGTGCTAACAATGTCTTCTCAATTTGGTTCCCTTTAAATATGACACCCTGTGGTGAAGCTCCAATCACCTTGTCTCATAATCTCATAATCATAATGTCTCACCTCATAATGAGAAAAGGATTGGAAAGCACTAATATAGACTAGGAAAAAGTAAAGGAATTGAATGAAAATGAAAGGGAGAACTGGAATAGCTTGATATATAGTCTCATGACCCATGGAATCGTAGAATCTGAGAGCAGGAAGAGATCTCAGCAGTCATCTAGCCCCACTGATAGATGAAAAGAATCTCTGCTATAATATACCCAACAAGTGCTCAATCCATCCTTTAAGCTCAAGAAGCTCACCATTCGTCTCTAGGAATTTTGTGGTGAGACCACTGGATGCTCCCTTAAAATAGAAATCTGAGACCACAGCAGCCTGAAGCCAGAGATATTCAAGAAAGGAGTGGTAAGGGGGGAAGTCACATAGTATGATCACAAGGCTACTGTCTGATGGTGATGGTGATTAGTTGTGATGGCACAGGAATGAGGCGGAGGAAGAGGAGGAGGATGATAGAGAATCAACATGGAAGAGGGAATTGAGCAGGTTTTCTTAATCTTTTCATGTGTATGATGAACCCTTCTGGCAGCCTGGTAAAGCCTATGGACCCTTCTTAGGGTTCTTTTTTTAAGTAATTGAAATAAATAATAACTTTCAGGTAGAAATTAGTGAAAATTAAAATGTGTTATTTTCTTATTGAAGTTCACAGATCCTCTGAAATCTATCAATGGACCTCTTGATACTATATGGATCCCACATTTAGAATCTCCATTAACAGAGGAGTGGATTCAGTAGAACCTAAATTAGAATCTTGCCTTGGACACTTGCTATCCTTATTTATTCAATAAAGATAATAACAACACTTACCTTACTTGGCTATCAAGAGGCTGAGAATGTATGCAAAATATTTTGCAAACTTTAAAGCAAACTATTACTGTGAGCTATGAGGATGATGATGTGTCCCATTTCTAAAGGACCTGAGAGTTTAGAAAGTACTTACCAAACCAAATATAGAAGTCTTTGTGCAATTTTCACATCCTGCTCTTAGATTTTTGGTACACCCTGCATATACTAATATTTTCACTGAAGTCTATTTGTGCATGTTTATATAACATCTGCATGCATATATAATATTTGCATCTAATAATATTTAATCACACAAAAGAAAATATATCCCTTTTTTAGATGAGAAACCTGAATCTTAGAGGGACAAAATTAGTTGCCCACAATCACATGACTAGTTAATAGCAGAGCAAAGATTCAAACCCATGTCTTCTGAGTCCAACCCTATGGCTCCTTTCTCTCAGCAACACGCTTTCTCTATGTTAGGCAGTCACAGCAGAGACAAAGCCCATCATCCATTGGGCGCTAATGAATTTTAAGGAGGAGAGAGAACACCCATGGCAAGTGTGATGAAATCAGTAAATTAGTTAATTCTCTGTTTGAAAATTTTGTACTGTTCGAAGGGATATGATCCCTTTTCCTGCCAGCAGTTTTGAAGGGAGGCCAATATCAGAAGCTGTTACTGGAATGGAAGCAATTTAGGACTAGAAGAGGATGCTAAATATCCTCTCTCTAATGATCCCTAACTAACTATCCTCTAGCTAAAAGGGACCATGGGGGTGGGGAAAGGGTTGGGTTCTTCCAGATGAGCTTGTGATAGTGTTATGGCTCAGCCATGCCTAAGAGAAATCCCGAATGTGATATCATCAACAAATATTTAATGATGGCATACTGTGAGCAGTGAATTCAATTGGCAGTCATGTAGAAAGTGCCTACTGTGTGATCTGCGTTGGGGAGAAATAAAAGACCAAAGAAATATATATCCTGGCCCTCCTAGAGTTCCCCATCTATCCAGATAGATGCAATAAGACACATGTGCTAATATGCATTTGTAGGCAATAAGTACACAGTAACTAATGCATAGCAGTATGGAAAGAAGTGTATAACAAGGGGTATAAAGTGTTATGAGAGATCAGAGAAAGGCTAGATCATTTCTGACAGATGTGAGAAGCTTTCACAGAAAAGAACATATTTGAGTTATACTTTGAAAGATTGGTAGGATTTCAAAAGGAACAGATTGGGGATGGGGGAAAAGGTGTTCCTGGAAGAGGATACAGTGCAAACAAGGGCACAATTGATCAATAAACATTTATTAAGCACCTACTATGTGCCAGGCACTGTGCTCAGCTCAGAGGTAAATAGTATAGTTTGGATGGAGCTTAAAGTTGGACAGAATAATAATAGCTTACCTTTGAATAGCACTTTAATATAAGTATATAATAATATAAATGTAATGTAAGTGTTAATAGTTTAAAACTGCACTAAGGCTTTGGGTACAACCAGTACTATTGACCCTATTTCATAGATGAGGAAACTGAGACCCAGATAGGTTAAGCAACATGTCTAAGATCACATCCCTAGCAAGCAAGATCAAATCAACAATAACATATTTAGCACCCTCTGTACATAATTAATATATTTAATATCTAAATCATATTCATAGAAATATACTATTTATTATTCACATATTACATTGCACATTATTATTAAATACATGTCATATAAATAATATGTTTAGAAAGGGATCTCAAAGGCTATTCAATCCAGTCCCCTCATTTTTTTTAATTTTTTGCTTTTTGAAGGGCAGTTGGGGTTAAATGACTTGCCCAAGGTCACACGGCTAGTTTTTGTGCTAAGTGTCTGAGGTCGGATTTGAACTCAAGTCCTCCTGACTCCAGGGTCTGTGCTCTACTCACTGTGCCACCTAGATGCCCTTAACCTCCTCATTTAATAGGTGAGATAGCTGAGGCCCAGAGAAGATAGGCATCTTACACAGAGTCATATAGGAAGCAAATATCAGAGGTAGATTTTTGAACCGAGGTCCTTTGACTCCAGAGCCAATGATCTTTCAATGTACCACTGAATGTACCATTCAAGGCACCAGTGTACCAATATGAAAGGAGTTGGAGGAAGGAATGGCTGGAATCTACATCTTTTAATTCCAAAGCTAGTACACTGACTATGCAGGGCTGTCTTTCCTAAGGACAGCTCATCAACTGGGCAAGGTAAAGGCTGGTGAAGCATATCTGGGAAGAAGGTATCTAGGGGGTCTAAAATACCTTCCCATCCCTGCCTGAACCTGTTTCCCCACAGGGTTCTAATACCAAAGGTCTCTATTTACAAACCAAACCAACAGATGTTCTCACGAGTTGGGATGGGAATTCATTTTCTTTTTCCCTCTAGGAATCCTGGCTACATTGCAATTTTCTCTGCCATTTCTTTGCTGAGAGGGAATTTGCATCTTCGCAGGCCTGGGAGACTCAAATCTGCCTTTCATAGGATTTTCCACCACCAGCTGTGATCCCAGCTCCCAGCCCTGACTTCCTTCCCTCCTTGAGCCCCAGGGCCTCTTGGTTCCAAAGGCACCATCCCCTGTGGAATAAGAGCTACTCAATAGGAGGCAGGAGCTCTAGAAGACACAGTGATTCATCAGCACAGAATATCAACTATAATAAATAATAGAACAAAATTGTATACAATGATTCATTGTGTCAAAAAATAGAAATACCAGTTAATATTGGCAACAGAATTAGATGAAAGGGTTCACTTAACTTCAGTGCAAGTGTAAGGAGAGAAGGCTATAAGAACTGCAGGTGTGCCTTACTTTTAAAAAGCTCAATATATTAAACCCAACGTTTCTAGAACAGTGAAGATTTGGAGGAGGGAAAGAAGTATTTACATAACAAAGAGAATCACTGCTTTATAAAAATAAATCCTCTAAGCAACAATAATGACCTTGTAGTATTTCATCTTTATGAGAATGATCTACACACACATATGGATGGCAGTCTTGATGAAAAATTGAGAATTGAAAAAAAAACAGTCATTTATAAGCAATTTTTTCTAATAGAACATATCTTTATATGCAGATAATTAAGTGAAAGGTACAGAAAATACAATATTCCATAGTGCTTATTGTTTGCTGATTATTTTTTTAAGCATTTGATTTGACAAAAAACTCAAAATCTTAAAGGTTCTCCAATAAAGTATTTTCCATACATGTTAAAATCAAGAAAGATTACTTAAAAGACACAACAGAAGTAGGTTTGTTCAGCAGCTCTCTGATGATTCTCATTAAGACAGACATAAAATAGGCAAGGAGATGTATGCTTATCAAGGGTACATGCCACTGTCATCAAGTCCTATGCAGAGTAAAAATTGAGAAGAAATTCCCTAGAGATAGTAAGATTCTTCAGATGTTTCTGTTTATGGATGATGTGTTGATGGTATCAAGCACCAGAATATTATAGGGGCCCCATAATTGAGAGATTGACCCAACAATACATTCCAGAAAAATTGAATGGATGAAAAGTGCCTGCTGTCCAGTTCTTGACATGAGGTTAAGTGGGTAGTCCACTGAGTCTATCATCACATATAATTTGGACAGGCACTGAAGATGAACGAGCCCAGAATTAGCAAGAGCTAAGACAGTGAGTGGGCTCAACTGCATTTGGGAAACTGGAAAGCTTTTCATGATCCCAAGCTGCCTCCCTTCATAAAAACCCATTTTAAGAACACACACACACACACACACACACACACACACACTCTCTCTCTCTCTCTCTCTCTCTCTCTCTCACACACACACACACACACACACTCTCTCTCTCACACACACACACACTCTCTCTCTCTCTCACACACACACACTCTCTCTCTCTCTCACACACACACACACACACACACACACATGTTGTTCTAGAGATCTTGAAATATCACAATTTCCAAAAAATCACAATTGTTGGTGACCCAATGGTTAAAAGAGACACATATGATGTGTACAGCTACAATATGCAAGGACAGTAAGAAACATCAGTCAGTAAATACGTGTTTAGAAAAAATATATGACCTGGTAATGTGGTGAGATCACAGGCTTGGGCAGATGGACAGCCTGAGGGATATACTAATACTGACAAAAATATAAATAGAAAAGGGGACCACTAATCCACATATGAAGGTCCTTGCAGGTCACATATTGAGTTAGAAAAACACATATTAATATTCTCTATATTCTATTTGTGTTTTGTATTTGTGTTTATGTTTATTTTGTTAAATATTTCCCAATTATATTTTAATCTGGTTCAGGCTGCACTTGGGAACACTGTGGACCTGTCTTTGACACTTCTGATCCTGTGTTTAGCATAGTGCCTGGCAAATGGCAATTTCTTAATAAATGTTGACTGACTTTCTCCTAAATCTTCTTATATTTTGTGGGTACTGTTCTATCACTCACTGATTCAAAGGAGAGCTTCCATCATGATAGATATATTCTCCTTGGAGGATCTGTGGGAAAACAGACAAAAATTGAAAAGGATGAGAAAGACATAAGTGGGTTATGACTTACAGTGACAGAGGAAATCCCTACAGCCATGAGCTCATAAATCTATCAAAGTGTAAGTGAAAAAAATACTAGATTTGGAACCCAGATGACCTTGGTTCAAATCCTAGGTATAAGACCTTGGGCAAAACACAAAATATCAAGGGCTAACCTTCCTCTTCTATGAAATGAGGGGACTTGATTAGATGATCTCTAAGATCTCTTTTTACCTCTAAATGGTGTGATTCTACAATTCTGTTTTATGATCTATGATCCTATAATGCTTTGTATGTGTATGGCACTAAGTGACAGACTAAAGAATATTTTATTCTAGAGACCACAGGGAGCCACAGAAGGCTTTTGAGCAGAGGAGTGATGTGGTTGGACCTCTGCCATAGGATTGTTATTTTGGTGGTGAATATGAAGTATGAGTTTTCTCTCTCTAGAGGCAAGGAGACCAGTTAGGAAAAAATTATTCAAGAGAGAGAGGATGAAGACCTGAAGTCCTGAGTTTGTATATGGCAAGACAATATATATATATATATATATATATATATAGTTATAAAAATAGATAAAATAACAATAAGAATTTATTAAGTGCCATCTTTTGCCACTGCATTAGATGCTGGGGATACAAAGACAAATGTGAAATAATTCTTCCCTCAAGGAGCTTACATTCTAATCTGGAGAGACTACATGTACAGTTATATAAAAATAAGCACGGCAACAACAAGTATTTATTAAGTTCCAACTATGTGCCAAGCACTATGCTGATTTCTGGAGATAGAAAGAAGGCAAAGCAGTCCTTGCCCTCAAGGAGCTTACAGTCTCATGGGGGAGAACCCACAAGCTGTCCAAGGAAACCTGGAGACGTTCTCGGAGGAAAGGTGCTCTGCATTAGGTTAGGACCAGGAAGGCTTCATGGAGAAGGCTAGATTTTAGCTGAGTGCTGAAGAAAGCCAGGGAAGCTTGGAGGAAGAGCGGAGGAGGGAATGTGTTCCAGGCATGTCAGACAGTCATGATGGGAGATGGATTTACAGCTTACAAAATGCCTCCCATGTCCATTATCTCATGTGATACTTGTAGCAACACTGGGCAAGAAAACGAGATTCAGGGAAGTGAAATGATCTGCCTGGGTCACAGGTGTGCTTGGTAGCAGACCCAGGACTCAAGCCCAAGTCTTCTGACTCCAAGACCAGTGGTCTTTCTGCTATGCTGCCTGCCTCTAAAACACATTCCCCTACATTATCTCATCTAAGTCTCAGAATTCTGTGAGGGGAGCAGAGCACATATCATCACCCCCTCTTACAAATGAGGAAATTGACAGGGATACAGGCACATCTGCCTAAGGACATAACATGGTTGACAGCTTTGTAATAGGTTATTAAAGGCAACCAAGAATGGATCAGTACTGACATCAGGGAGCATAAGCATGGTTCTCAAGCTTGGTGCCAATTACAAAGATAGCATATGGGCTCAGAGACCATGGGGTGGTTGTGATGCAGAATGGGGGGCGGGGTTCTTTAATGGAGGATCTAGCAAGACAGGGAATGGTACTGCTCCTAGAATCATAGGCCTTCAGAGATGAAAAGGCCCTTTAGAGGTCATCTAGTAGCTTGCCTTTAATTCCATCTATGAGCAAACTGAGGTCCAATGAGATTATCACACAGTCATGAATCTTAGAGATGGAAGTGATACTAAGGGCCATCTAGTTGAATCCCCTCCCTGCATTTTGTAGAAGAGAAAACTGATGCTCAGAAAAGGGAAGTAATTAACCTAGTCACAGCTGATAAGTGACTCCAAACCCACTGCTTTTTTCATGCCACAATGCTAGTCCTGAAAACATCTTTAAATGCATAGATGCTTTCTTTGTATTATTATTAGTTATAGAGCAATTTGGATTCCCCATGTCCTTCATTCATTCTTTTGTTTATTCAACAAATATTGACTGAGATACTTTTATGAGCAAGAACAAGTGGTAGAGCCCATAGGAGGATTCAAAAGAACATGTGGTTGGGTTCCTGCCCTCAAAAAGTTCAGTCTAGGGGTGGCTACATGGCACAGAGAATAGAGCACTGGCCCTGGAGTCAGGAGGACCTGAGTTCAAATCCAGCTTCAGACACTTAACACTTACTAGCCGTGTGACCTTGGGTAAGTCGCTTAACCCCAATTGCCCAGTCTTCCCCCCTCCAAAAAGCAAAACAAACAAATAAACAAAAAAGTTCAGTCTAGGAGAGAAGGCAAAACTCATGCAGGAAACATTAGAAAAGAATGCACAGCATGTATTCTGAAGTGCTAAGGCTTTCAGGTCCTCATCACTTCTCTCCTGGCCAATGTTTTCTTAATTGATCTCCTCGCCTCTAGGGAAAGAAAACTCATACTTCATATTCACTGCCAAAACAATGGTCCTAAGGCAGAGGTCCAACTATGTCAATCCTCTGCTCAAAAACTTTCTGTGGCTCCCTATGGCCTCTAGAATAAAACATAAATCCCTTAGTCTGGCACTTAGGGCTCTCTTCTTTCTCCAACCTACTTTCTCAGTCTAGTTCACAGTATCCTGTTTAAAGCAGATTGTATTTCAGCAAAGTGGACTATAAGCCATTTCCATATCTCCACAAGCCATCACCTCTCTCTAAGGGTACATTATAGGTTGTCCTCCTGACATCCTCATATCTAGTTCACAATAAATATGATCCATCTTCTTTTATAGCTCAGTAAATATGTTACCTCCTCCATGAAGCTTGGTTCTGATTCCTCTCTCCCTAATCCTATCTCACCACTAGTTAGGCCAATGGCTGTCTTCATCTGTGTGCAGGCTAAGTCCTATTTGGTCATTGTTTAGGCCCCGATTGGCTCAGAATGAATGTAAATAGCAATTGCTTAGGTTTTGTTCAGAAGCCCTGAGGTCTTCCCCTCCTGGATCTTTTTTTTTTTTAACCGAGGCCATTCTTTGCCTTATTTCTTATTAAGCCTTATTCAGTGAATAGGTGTTGTCTCAGTCAAACAGAAATCTGTAAAAGACCTTAGCTTTAAAAGGCCAAGGTCTCCCACTGCATCCGGGCCATCTCCAGTTTTCCTGATCTATAGCTGACCACTGGACCCAGGTGGCTCAGGAGGAGAGAATGAAGTTGGTGACTTTGCACAGCTCTTCCTCACTTAAAATCCAATTCACTTATACATCATGGCATCATCTCCCTGATGTCATGGTCTTCTTCCAGAATGAAGGACAAACAGTAGCAAGCCACCCTTTCACTCTGAAGTTCCTTCAGAGGACCCTGATCTCAGCCCAGAGTAAGACTCTTGCGTTGTCACTTGGGGACAGATGCTACAGAGCTTAATTACTCCCCCTCGTCCCCCCCCCCCAATTAAAAAAACAAGGTGGGAGTAGGGCTGTGGAACTATGATTCAGACAGGATCACTGTTCTAATAATTACCATTTGTCTTTGTATCCCCAGCTCCTAGTGGAGTGTCAAATAGGGAGTGGGTGTTCAATTAACACAAGTTGAATGAATGAATGAGTGAACAGAGCAAGTGAATTCTGGGAAAGATTCAACAAAATGCTAGAAAATTCATTTGGAAATATAATCTCTTTGGACTTGGGAGGAAAGAAATGAAAAGTAATGCTTTTCTTAAATGATGAAAGTCTTAGATTGAACTGACTTGAAAAGATTGGAAATGAAGAAGAGGAAGGCATTGGATTTGGCCTTAATTGATTCAAGGGAAATAAAGCCTTCAGGAGGTTGGGTTTTTCTGCTTGTAGAATTAGTATCTCAAACAGCTTTCCACTTATGGACTCCCTAATAAGGCTGTCAGACATTAAATTAATGCTTACTTTGACATTTTGATAGAATTATGCATGCCTTCATCAGTATATACACTTCTCTGCTGTGAACCTCAGTTTCCTCATATTCAAAATGGGGGCAATAACACTTGTACTATTTATCTCATAGTTTTATGTGAAGAAATGCTTTGGAAGGCTTAAGTCACTATATAAATGTAAGGGGTAATTATCATTACTCTTGTTTTTGCTTTGGGGACAAAGGGAGCTCTGATACTAGTTTTTTTTTTACTACAAGCTAATTATTTCATCTTTGAAGCTGTCTCCTCATCTATAAGATGAGAATTTTCTTCATGTGAGGAAAGCATTTTGTCATCCTTAAAGCACTCTATAAATATGAGCTATTATTATTTATTTCCTTTGCCAATGCACATTGTGAATCCTTTTCATAGTGTGTATACAATTTTAAAAGATGTTTTTAACAAATCTTCCAAACAGGATTTATCCAGCATGCTAGGCCACTTCTTCTTGTTCATGTAGTACCCTAGAATTATCAGCACCATCTACACTCTCCAGCTCAGATCCCATTCTTGCTTCATTGACTGGACCAATTATTATTTTTTGCCCTTTTTAGGTCAGTGCTTTGAAAAATCCATGATTTTATTATTTGGGTCCCCTTCAGCAACACAGTTGCAAACTCAGATTAGTAGACATTGTTGTTGAGTTTCTGGCGGCAGCACCCCCTGCTCTTCAAAACAATCTTCTGTTGACCATATTTCTTTTGATGAGTTTCTTTCCACATTTAACTAGTCTGGCCCTCAGATGATAGAGGACAGACCATCCAGGCCTTATCATTTTCCACAACCCTTGTCCATGTCCTCTTGTAAATCCTTCACAGGGTGTCTTCATAAAATGCTATATGTTTTCCTCTAGATCTCTTGATATCATATTTTATAAAGATTTTGTAGATAAAGGAAATTAGGCAAAAAGGTAGAAAGTGAGATTTTCTTAGTCACTTTTTTCAAGATAGTGATAATGTCTGTAAAGCCTCTAGTATTCTACCTAATTTCAGATAATGTGAAAGTCTATCTCTTTTTAGCATCAAAATTGTGTTGCCTCCATCATGGAACTCTTTTTTGGGCATCTGGTCTAATCTAACAAATAATCTGTTTTCTTTCCTGCAATTTTTGCTTCATTTACCTTTCAGCACACTAGGGTGTATACTGTTAGAGTAGAAATAGAGTGTAAATGTTGTGTCTCTATTGTCATTGACAGAGAAAATCATGTGTATAAAAACTCTTACAGAATTTTCTCTCTTGTTTGTTTTTTTCTTTTTCCAGTTACATCCTTAAAAGCCCTTGGAATGGTCTCGCTAAATTGCGCTGCTTGCCAAGTTTTCTGTAAATATATTTTTCCTTCTACTACTATTTTTCAATATTTTATGGGGCAATATTGCTAATTTTCTTTCATCATCCTTTTCCACAAGGTTTTCTGAACAAGTTTGCATTCTAAAATGGTTTTACCCTGGGTGCTCTATCTCTTCACTTGGGAAACAAATCAAATGTTTCCTAGTAAAGGTGGTTTCTGTGCATTTTTGTTCTCATTATAGAAATTGATTTAGGTTGGTTAAATGCCCTTTGAAATAGTTTTGGTCTTTGTCAATGTCAATTCCTTTATTGATTACTCATTTTTTAACATCAGTTGCTTGTTTAAATAGATCAGGTTGGAGTTGTTTTAACTACATGCCATTTCTTCCTCATTTTTGTGATTTCTTATAATTGGACATTGACTTTAATCTTTAATCTAACAAATTGATATACACTGACAGCTGATTTGAAATTAATTACATATTGGTAACCAGTCATTGCCTGTCTGTTGAGGTATGTTCAATTTAATTTTTAAAATGTTGTCTTTATGTCCAGCAACATTCTACTTTCTCCTTAACAGTGAATTCTGCCACAACATGATTTATAGGCATGAGGCTCCTGTTTAATCTGCAAGCTTTTTATTTCTTGTTCTTGAGACTTTTTTTATGGTGTGATATATCTTATTCCTTTTTAATCAATTTCATTCCATGCTGCTTCCTTTTGCTCTGTGCTTTTAACCAGACACTCCAGCACCTGCCCTAATGACCTGTACTCCTGTTTGATGAAAGTTCATCATGTCCAGGTGGCCCCTGGACTTAACCAAACACAATATACTCTAGTCATCTTATTTCCCACCTACCTCTTACTCTATGAACAATAATCCAATCAATACTGCCATTGCTTCTGGGAAGGGCACGTCAGTCAAATGCCCTATATATCAATTCACCACCCTTGTTAATCCCCAAACCAAAACCCTTCTCTGACCATCACTCCTCTACTTATATTATCTTCCCTTGTTAGAATATAAACTCCTTGAGAACAGGGGAGTTCTTAATTCTACCCTAGCATGTTCCTAAAGACCAGCTTTCCTCAGTAAAGGTGCTATAACCTTTTTCTGGATAAGAAAACAAGAATTTCAATTGATGTATATGAATAGAAATGAGGGGTGTTAACCTAATTCCTACATCTGCTGGTCCTATATCCATTGACCTCCATACTCTTTCCCCCACCTAATTACTTTGAAGTCCAGTTTAATTTAAAGCCTTGCTCCTTCCCTTCTCCATAAGTTCCCATTCCTGGTTAATATAAATCATGCCCAAAACTGCAGACAGCCAAGAAATAGGCCAGCTCAGCACTCCTGTTCTCCTGTAGCTCTAACAATTTATAACAAAAGCCTGAATCACCAATAACTTTGTAGGTAAATCCTAGGAGAAAACCTAACTCTACTTCCTTGATAGAGACCATATTTAAAAGAGTTGATTTCAGTTAGTATTATGCCCAAAGATCATGGAAAAATGGTTAATATCATCATCAATGTATAGATCTGTCTTGCTGAGGGCATGGTCACTTTCTGAATTTTATTTTTGCATTTAATTAAATTAATCTTTCAGGTCTTAAAGTTTCAAAGAAGCTGTAAAAGTGAGTTTAACACACATACTCCCTTTCTGGAAGTCAGTTACTTACTTAATCAGTCACTTAATGGCCACTTGACTAATAGAGACTAAAGTTCTAGTAATAACTGATAAGCATTTACTCAACTGGGCTATTAGGAGTACCCATGTGCATGCTCCTAAGTTTGTGTGTTTTAAAGGGACAATACCTCTTTTACACTCCACTTATAAATTTAAGGAAAAGTATACGGCTTTCAAGAAATGCCTAGTTCCTTCAGGCAAGCTAGTGTATACCCCCGGAAAATGGACACTGTAAGCTACATATGGTCTCCAAAAAAACCCAAACATACAAAAAAACTCCTTTCCAATTACAGTTTGACATTAGGGTCATCTCTGACAAGATATATAAAGTAAAACATGTATATAGTACCAGGCACACCAAGATGCTGAGCAGATCTGACTATTAGAGCCTCTGCCTGTATCTGGAGCTTGGTTCCTTTGTCTAGACACTGACAGTCTCATGCTCAGCCATTTTACTGGGAACTTCTTGTTTCTACCCTTTGTTGCCTACTGGATTCTTTTTTTTTGCAGAGTTCTTTAAGTTTCTGCTTCCTGATATTTCGCCTCCTTGCCTGGCTGCTGATGTGTTAGGCTCTCCTGGTTCTGGCTCCTTGACCTGTGCCAACCTACTACCTCTCACCCAAAGCTGGCAGAGTTTTATGAACTTATTGGGCAGTATGGTTTTGAAATTGTTGGTTGTGCAAAAGGATACCCATCAATTAGGGAATGGTTAAACAAACTGTGGCATATCATTGTGATGGAATATTATTTTACTATAAGAAATGACAAACAAGATCATTTCAGAAAAACTTGGAAAGACTTACATAAACCAATGTAAAGTCAAGTGAGCAGAACCAGGAGAACATTGTACACAGCAACAGCAATATTGTATAATGAAAAACTGTGAATTACTTAGCTATTTTCAGCAATACAATGATCCAAGACAATTCCAAAAGGACTCATGATGAAACATGCTATCCACCTACAGAAAGGAACTGATGTTGTCTGAATACAGATTGAAGCATACTATTTTTCACCTTTCTTTTTTTTCAAGTCTTCTTGTATAAAATGAATAATATGGAAAGGTTTTACATGATTACAATATGTATAACCTATATCAGATTGCTTACTGTCTCAGGAAGGAAGGAGGGAGAGCAGAGAGGGACAAAGGGATAGAATTTGGAACTCAAAATCTTTTTTAAAAAAAGCTTAAAAATTGTTTCAACATGTAATCGGGGAAAATATTATTTAAAAAGAAAAAGAAAATTCTAATACTATGGTATAATAAAAAAAAAAAGTATTGGATGTGGCATCAGGAGATACTTGGTTTATGTAGCATTGGCTCCCCAATGGTACAAACTGTCTTAACTTTTGGATTTGTATTCTCAGTGCCTAGGACACTTCTTGGCATATAGTAAGAACTTAATAAGTTTGTTAAATTATGGCAATGGGAATCTGATTACTTATTGCAATTAGAGACTAATTTTTATCCTTGTATCCCTAGTTCCTGGAACATAGTAGGCAGTTAATAAATGCTTGTTGTAACCAATCAATTGCAAGGGTTGCACATCCTCAAGGACCTCACATTCTACTATGTTCAAATTATGCCTCTTATGCTTACTAGTCATGTGATCCCAAGCAAATTATTTGATCTCTCTGAGCTGCATTTACCTTATTTGTAAAAATGGGGATAATGATATCTTTAGCACCTATGTCACAGGGTTGTTGGAAAGCTCTCTAAAGTGCTTTGCATATGTGAAAGCACTGTATATGTGTGAGCTATTACTATTTGAAGAAACATCTCCATCAGACTCCTATAGCTACACCAGAGGAATTCTGGTGGATACCAACTAGCACAAGCCAATGTGACTGCTGAAATGGTAAAGTCCACCAGAACCAATTAATTCCAATGAAATGGAAATTACCTCAGTGGAGAATTTTAATATGGGTGTGCTTTTTGTAAGTGAGCAAAGTGAATGGATTGTCCCTATGCCTAACTCCTTACATAAGGGATGTGGAGAAATTAAATGAACTCTGGTCATGGAACAAGGCAAAATGTTTCTGGAAGTGAACATTAAGATTTTTAACACAGAAGCATAGAACTTTATACCTGGAAGAAACTTCAGAAATTCAGACGTTCCCAAAGTAGGTGATACTATTCCCTGGTGGGTATTAGAACAATGAGGGGGAGGACCCTAGGGTGCATTTGAAGGGCATTGAATAAAAAAAGGGGGTGTGGAAGCATAAGGAAAGAAGAGAAGAAAATTTTGAAAAACCATTCCTATATGTTTCATCTGTTATGTAACAGAGTTGAAGTCAGAGTGATTACATTATTTTCCAAATAAACACACAAAATGCAAGTTATAACCAATCCAGTGGTCAAGTCCATCAACAGGTCTTAACAAGCAAGTGTTGGCAGATGAGCTTGTCGAATGTTGTCCAGCATACATCAGCAGGAATATGTGTGAGTAGTGACTGATTTACAATGACACTATATGGTTACATGATGCAATATTACATCATCAAAATTTCAATGCAGGAACAAAACCACAAATTTACAATAAATTAGTAAATTTAAGATGCATTTTTTTTAATTATTTTTTTAATGACACAATTTTAAAAAAAAAAAGCATTAAAGGGTTGCACTTAGTAATTTTTTTTAAAGGGGACAGTAGGCCAAATAAGTTTGGGAACTTCTGGTTTAGCCCAATCTCATAATTTTATAGATGAGGAAACAGGTTCAGAGAGGTCAAGAGACTTGACCATGAACAAACATCTGGGAGGCTGGGATGAGGGGGTGGCAATTAAGTTGACATCCTCTAACCTTGAGCCCAGGAAGCTTTCTACTATACCACAGGCAGGGCAACTGGGGTTGAGTGACTTGCCCAAAGTCACAAGGCTAGTAAGTGTTAAGTGTCTGAGGTCGGATTTGAACTCAGATCCTCCTGACTCCAGGGCTGGTACTCTATTCACTGTGTCACCTAGTTGCCCCAACCACTCTGCTTTTGATGTTGGAACTATTTTTTTCTCCAATCAGAATGCACCCTTGAAATCAAAATGAGAAGTCAAAGGAAAGAGAGGATTCTACCTAATGTTTTTAATTACACAGATTTTTAGAAATGCACCTGAAGCAGAAAGCTAGTTTAAGCTGAGACCACTATTCTCAGGCAATTTTCAAGTTAGTATTCTTTGTGTGGGCCCACTCCCGTAGTCTCATCTCTCTTCCTTGTCACATAATCACCATTCTTGACCCAGGATCCTTTTTTCAGAAAGGTAGAGCAAAGAGACAAAAAAGGAAAGAGGATAATGGGAAGACTGAGAAATCTTTTGTGGGCCCTGAACTGCAAAGCACTGACCCCATTACAGTGAACAGAGTTGTGAGATGTTTTCTCTGATTCTCATCAGAGGCTGACCAATCAGTTGTAGATGGCAGAGGGTTCTTCACCCACAACTAGCTGGTGAGGACTCCAAGCTCATCTTATTTTCTTTTTTCTTTTTGCTTTTTGGAGGGCAATTGGGGTTAAGTGGCTTGCCCAAGGCCACACATCTAGTTTTTATGTTAAGTGTCTGAGGCCGGATTTGAACTCAGGTCCTCCTGAATCCAGGGCTGGTGCTCTATTCACTGCGCCACCTAGCTGCCCCCATCTTCTTCTGATAAAGGTATCACAAACTGTTTTCTGAGAAGCCACTTAGTCCAAATCACAATTCTAAGAAGGCATCACTGGAACTAGGAGCAGACCCTTATTTCACTAAAATATTCAGTAAGATGCTTTATGTGAGGGTGAACAATAAGGAAGAGGGAGTTAAATGATAAGCAGAAATACCTTCCTACCTTAGGGGTTCTGAACCTGGGATGCATAAACATTTAAAATATATATATATTTTGATAACTAGATTTCAATATAATTGATTTCCTTCATGTTCTTTTGTGTATTTTATTTTATACCTTTAAAACCATTTCAGGAGGAATCGATACCCTATCAAAGGGGTCTATGACACACACAAAAATGCTAAGCACAATTCTACTAGATTGTCATGAAAGACCAAGGTTATAGGATCATAGATCTAGAAGGACCTCAAAGGCCATCTAGTCGACCCCTGGTATTTTACAGATCAGTAAACTAAGGCCCATGGGAGTTAAGCAACTTTCCAAAGATCACCAGGGAATAAACATCGTGAGTGGAATTTGAACCAATGCCCTCAGATTCCAGAGCCCATACATTTTCCATTGTACCATGTTACATCCCTTCAGGACTTCAGTCCAAATTTCTAGAGCTAACAGCAATAATTCTTGTTCATGAAACCTCAAACTCAATCCCACATAGACTGAGCTCATCACTCCCTTCATAGCCCAGCCCCAAATTCATACTTCTGTTGACAGTACCACCATTGTCCTAGTCATTTAGGGTCTGTATCTCCAGATCATCTTTGGAGTCTACCTTTAATCTCTTATCCTGCTCATTAGGTCGACTCACAAAGTCATCTGATTCAACCAGCATTTGGAGAATCCTTAAAAAAAAAAGGCAGTTATTTAACTTATGCTCGAAGGTCTATGTGATGGGGTGTCCCCTACAACTCAAGGCATCCCATTCTACTTTAAGAAATCTAAAGAAATTTTTTTCCTTTTCTAATAGAACAAAAATCCTCCATCTTGTTACTTGTATTTATTGATCCTTTTTGAACATCTGCCCTCTGGAACCAAGCAGAAAAAATTTAACCCTTCTGTGTTCAAAAGAGTTCAAATAAATATAGTTACCACATTTTCTCTCTCTACCCCAGGTGTTCTCACTATTTCTACATCCCTGGTGTTAGGTGTTCGAGACTTTTCAAGTATATTCATGTCCAAAGCATTGGTGAAGTGTTCAACTTCTCACTCTTGTTTACATCAAAATTTATATGTACATCCAAATAGTTAACAAATTTTATCCTTTTTTCCCCCATAACAGCTCCCAAGTATGTCAGTCAATTAGCGTTCATTAAGCATCTCCTATATGCCAGGACCTCTGCTAAGCCTTAGCTAGGGGTAGAAAAAGAAAAGTGGGGCAGCTAGGTGGTACAGTGAATAGAGCACCAGCCCTGGAGTCAGAAGGACCTAAGTTCAAATCTGGCCTCAGACACTTTACACAAAAACTAGCCATGAGATCTTGGGCAAGTCACTTAACCCCAAATGCCCTCCAAAAAAAATTAAAAAGAGAAAAAGAAAAGCAAAAAAAAAGTTCTTAATCTCAAAGGCTCAGTTTAATGAGGAAGAAAACATGCCAGCAACTATGTGCAAACAAGATGACTACAAAGGACATACATGAAGACACTATCTGCATTCAGAGAAAGAATTGATAAATAGAAGTGTGAATGATTTTACATATATACACATACATATACACGCATGCATGTATATATGTGTACATATAACACACACATATGTGTATGTGAGTATATACATATCTTTGTGTCAAATGGTAGATATCTCTATGGGGGAAGAAAGAAAAAAAGAAATTTACATGATGACATATATTTCAAAAGAACAAGTTTTACACAATAGATTTGCAATTTCATGTGCAACAATTTTTTATTAAACTATGTTATAGAAATGGTTGTTTTATCCCATAAATTAAAAATACATATTTAATTTTTTAAAAAATCAATGTTAAAATTTGTCTTTATATGTAACTGGAGAAAAATAAAATAGTATTTTTAAAAAAATATATAAACAGGACCGATTGGAGGTAATCTCAGGAGGGAAGACATTAAGATTAAGGGGTAGTGGGAAAAGAAAGTTACTTGCAGAATGAGGACTGTAACTAAGACTTGAAGGAAACCAGAGAAACGAGGGGAGGAGATGAGGAAGAGAGAATTCCAGGCCTAGAGAAAAGCCAGTGAAAATGCTTCATGTTGGGAGAGGGAGGAACAATAAGAAGACCAGTATTATTGGAGCACAGAATGTGTGAAGGGGAGTAAAGTATAAGAAGGCTGGAAAAGTAGGAATGGTGCAGGTCATCAAGGGCTCTAAAAGCAAAACAGAGGGTTTTATATTTGCTCCTGGAGGTAATAGGGAGCCACTGGAGTTTATTGAATGGGGAGGTGATATAGTCACACCTGAATTTTAGGAAGGTGGGTTTTATAGCTGAGTGGATGATGGATTGGAGTGAAGAAAGACTTTTGGTGGGGAGAGCAACCGGCAGACTATGGTAATAGTCCAGGTGTGAAGTGATGTGGGCCTTCATCAGGTTGGTGGCAGTGTCAGAGGAGAGAATGAGCATATATGAAAGATGTACAAAGGTAGAAATGATAGGACTTGATAGATGATTGGCTCTGAGAGATGGAGCAGAGTGAGGAGTTGAGGAAGACACCTAGGTTGGTAGCCTGAGTGACTGAGAGAATGGTGGCACCCTTGACCAGTAACAGTGAGAAAGGGAGTTTAAGATGTGTACAGGATGTCCAGTTTGAGAAGTGGAGATGTGAGACTGAAGGTCAGGAGACAGATTAGGGCTAGACAAGTAGATCTGAGAATTATCTACATAGAAATGATCATCGAAACCATGAGAGCTATTAAGATCACCAAGTGAAATACTAGAGAGAAAAAAGAGAAGATCCAGGGCAAAGCTTTTGGGAATCCCCACAATTAGTAGGCATGACCTAGAGGAAGATCCAGCAAAGGAGACAGAAAAGGAGCAGTCAGATAGGTAGGAAAACCCGGAGAGAGTAGTGTCACAAAAACCTACAGAGAAAAGAACATTAAGACTGGGGTGATTGACAACATCAGAGGTTGTAGAGAGGTCACAAAGGATGGGAATTGGGAAAAGGTCATCAGATATGCTAATGAAGAGATTTTAAAATTAACTTTGGAGAGATCCATTTAGATTGAATAGGTCAGAAGTTAGATTGTAGAGAGGTGAGAAGAGAGTGAAAGGAGAGGAAGTGAAGGTACCTACTAAAGAGCACCCTTCCCAAGGCAAAAGGGAGGACAGATAGAGAACACCAGCTAGCAGGGATGGATCATGCGAGGGACTTCCTGAGGATGGGAGAGCCACAGACATGTCTGTAGGTAGTGGACAGGTAGCCAGTAGATAGGGAGTGATTGAAGGTTAGGGAGATAGTAGGGCTAATACGGGAGGAAATCTTCTGGAGAAGACAGGATGGAATGGGACCATATGGAGAGGTTTACCTTGGCAAGGATAAGGACCACCTCTTGCTATGAGATAGGTAAAGGAGAAAATAGTGGCAGAAGGCATCTAAGGAACGGGGGGAGAAGAGGGACCTCTCTTCAAATAGCCTTAATTTTTTCAGTGAAATATGAGGCAAGGTTCTCAAGTGAGAGTGTGGAGAGGGGAAGAGCTGTGAGAGGTTTGAAGAGAGATGAAAAGGTTTGGAAGAACCCTGTGTCAAGTGGGATCATGAATCAATTAGGAAAGTATAAAAGGATTGCCTCACATCAGGGAGGAGCTAGTTGAGATTATGTGACATAATCCATGTAATCTCAGACTGGGTTTGGAAGGGTGAAATCTTCTATAAGATGAAGGGGCAAGGAAGGGCTTTCGGTGCCAAACAGAAGTTTGTATTTGATTCTAGGGGTAATAGAGAAGCTCTGGGGTTTTCTGAACAATTTGTCAAGTCATTGAGATAATGCTAGACTTTAAGCTCTTTGGAAGTTGAAGCAAAAGGAAATCCCATGTTCTGGCCATCTTTCTGTCCCCTCAGAGACTTGTGCATGAAAGGAAGGGGATCCCTGCATAGTTGGTTGAATGAATGAATGGATGGGTAGGTGGGTGGGTGGGTGGATGAGGATACTCGGTTTCTAAGGAAAGACAAAATACTTATAAGGCAATTTGGAATAAATGAGGCAAGAAGCAATTAAGCCAATTAGTCAAGGCAGACTTGTAAAAAAATTGCCAACCTGGAGGAATGAATGCAGTGACTCACATGATGCATTGAATTGACATCTTGGATCTAATGGCTATAATTGCCAGTCCCTGAGCCAGACGCCTTGTTTCTGAGGATAAACACAGTACAGACTTACAGACTTCACTCCAGATGGCATGAACACAGAAGCCGGGGAGGTTGACAGGAACTCTGAAGGGAGAGAAAGCAAGGGTGCTCAAAACTCGTCACAAAACTAAATATTTGGAGAAACATCTAAGAATCGCTCAGATGCATCAGAACATCATTCCCTTTCTGATGCTGGCTAGATCAGTCACAGATCTGCAGTGAGTTTTCTCCATAGTCTTTCTCCATTTTATATCTCAGAGGAACTTAGAGAGAAAAAGCACCTGGACTGAATGTCAGGAATCCTATGATAGAGTCCTGGCTTTGCCGCTAACCAAAGACCTTCCCTGACTGAAAGCAAAGGGATGGGCCAGATGATCTCTTGAGTGACCTTCTAGCTCTAAGGACTGCCATTGGATGGTCATATGACCTTTTTAAAGTAAGGAGTTTATACTTTTAGGAGAACAGCTACCTCATCTTTTAAAAGGAAATAAAAATGCCTACCCTACCACCATCAACGGTCATTGGATCATAGATTTAGACTTGGAAGAGAGGCCTTTTAGTCCAACTGTCATTTTACAGATGAGGAAACTGAGTCCTAGAGAGGTTAAGTGACTTGCCTGAGGTCATAGGAGAGGTATTTATTTTGAATATCTCCTGTATTTACTCCTATGTGAAGATTGAGAGGCACCTTGTATAGTGGATTGGGCAATGGACTTGGAATCCAGAAGACCTTGGTCGAAGCACTACCTCATATATTTAGTAAGTCACTTAAAAACTCTGTGCCTCAGTTTCATCATCTATAAAAAGAAGGGGTTTGGGTATGTGGCATATGAGGTTCCTTCCAGCACCAAATCTCTGATTCAACAATCCTCTTTTGTAAGTTCCCTCAAGACAGGAACTTCACCAACTTTTGCCTTAGCATCTCTAGTTAGTCAGTAACCACTCAGTCAATAAACATGTAAGTACCTACTATGAAAAGCAAAAACCCAGTCTGTTCTCAAGGAGCTCACAGTCCAATGAAGGAGGCAGCCTGCAAAGGACTATGTGTAAAGAAGCTATATACAGAATAAATTGGAGATAGTTAACAAAGGGAGGATGCTAGAATTAAGGGAGATCCGGAGAGACTTCCTGTAGAAGGTGGGATATTACTGGGACTTGAAAGAAGCCAAGGAAGTCAGGAGCTAGAGATGAGGAGCAAGAGAATTCCAGGCATGGGGGCCAGCCTTGGCTAGAGTTGAGAGATGGAGTATCTTTCCCTAGAAACAGCAGTCATTGGTTCACAGAACAGAGGGGTGGGTGCAAGGTATAAGAAGATTGTCATGGTAGAGCACATAGTGGATGGGTTAATTCACGGATTTATTGATTTTTGATTGCCCTACTTAAGTCATAGAAATGTTAAGAGGACAAAATCAGATGATAGATGTTGAAAGTTCTTTGTCAATAGTAAAGCACTATAAAAATTTACAAGATTATTAACTTGAATACTTTAGTATTTTGAGGGTCTGTCATTTCCAGCTGTGAAAATCAATTCCAACACCTCTGAGGTGTAGTAGTTAGCCTTCATGAGTCACTGGGATGGAACAAGCTGGTCTACAGGGTACTGACTCTCCAGTGTTTGGGTAACTCAGCCAAGCTGACCCTCTAATCTCTCTCTCTCTCTCTCTCTCTCTCTCTCTCTCTCTCTCTCTCTCT